>NC_045168.1:11564860-11775960 GCF_900700415.2 Clupea harengus | reverse complement strand
AGATGATGGTCAACTCAGCATGGGTTTGCCTCAGCTGTGTTTACATAATGGCGCACATACACACACTGATCATTACTGTCCTGTTCCAACGTGTGGGAAATGAGGAGAGGCAAATGACCAGTCGTGATGTTTTTTTTCTTTTCTTTTGGTGTACATTAGGATTGCACATTCATATATGTTAGCTGCTGCTTAAGGAGCTCTTTCCATACAGCAGTCTAACATAGGTGCAGCCAAACAATCTCACTGCTTGAGGGGAATTCAGTGTGCTTTGCATCAGTGGCCATGGGTGTCAGATTTCAAGTCATTTTCCCTCCTGTATAGGGTAGTAAGTGTGGACAGAGGTCAAAGGATTTCTTGGCTCATATGAACAGCAGGGGAGAAAGCCTGGTCTCAGTTTCTTTCCTTTCTCTCTCATACTTTTTTTCTTTCTTTCCTTCTTTCCCTCACTTTCTTATGCTCAGCCCTTTGCACACACTTATTTTTGCAGCTTTGGGTTTTGGCCTTCTTTGATCTCAGTGTGCTTGTTGTTGGACTCAGCAGAGTAGTTTTCCTCTCGTATCTTTCTATTCAGAAGGTTGTGGCTCTCTGCCACTCCTGATGTTATCAAGGCACTCCAGTGAACAGCAAATAAATCTGGCTTTCAGGATCGTACAAACAGACCTGTTGGAGTGGTGAAACCCCTAATAAGTGACTATAGAACGGAATAGATATGCAAATATAATTTGTGAATACAATGTTAGGACCACTCAGTTTGAAGGTCAATAGAAAAGAGTTACTCAGTGACAGAGACATTGTGAATTCTTGTTCTATTGTGACCTTCATTCTTTATGGTGTGTATAATTTAGTTTTTGGCATGATTGCTGAGATACTAAAATCGATTTGTTGTGTCCCAAAATTCAACCAATGCAGCCCAAACCAACCATGGCTGTTTTAATGTGTCTTAGGTGGTCTGCTCATGAGAAGGCTGTGGGGTCGTTGGCACGGAAACTGGGGTTCACACAGGTGTCGCTGTCCAGTGAGGTGATGCCCATGATACGAGCTGTACCCAGAGGGTACACAGTCTGTGCAGATGCCTACCTCACACCCAAAATACGGCAGTATCTGCGTGGCTTCACCTCTGGGTTCAGGGGAGGCCTGAAGGTGAGTGTCTTTGTGGACATGAGTATTTAGCCTTTTTGTATGTTTTGACTTGTGTACAGTGTTTGACTTTGACTCGTGTGAAGTGTTCATCAGGATAAGGGGTCAAATTGGATGTCATATGTCAAGCCCCACCTGAAATTCTTTTCAAATAGTTTGTAAATCCAGCAGAGTGCATTGGTTAGTCAGTGAAGTTTCACAGGCCTTGCAAAGTGTTTTAACATAATGTTGCTCATCTTTCTCCATCTCTGTATTTCTGTTTCTCTCTCATTTCTTCCTTTCAACCTCCTCCATCACACCATTTCTTCTTCTTCTCCCCACCATGTCCGTTTCCCCCCCTCTCCCTCTCTTTCTTTCGCTCAGGATGTGGATGTGCTGTTCATGCAGTCAGACGGTGGGCTGACTCCCATGGGGCAGTTCTGCGGCTCGCGAGCGGTGCTGTCTGGGCCGGCGGGAGGTGTGGTGGGCTACGCCGTCACCTCCTACAGCTCCACGGAGAACAAGCCCGTCATCGGCTTTGACATGGGGGGTAAGGAATATAAGACAACGCTAAGCAGGCAAGAAGAGATAGACGCATACGGTGTTGTTGTGCTAAGAGGATGATTGTGTATGCTTGTTGAGGAGAATAGTAGCTACCTCCTATTTTCCAGAAACAGATGAGAGGACAATAGAGGGGAAGGAAATGGGGATGGGATGGGGGTCGTTCCACAGTCTCGCTGTGGAGGTGAGGATAAATGTGTTAACTGTGGTGAGGAGGTGAGGCTAACAAAATCTGGAGTTGTGGAAGAGGGGAAGGTGGAAAGTGGGAATCAGCCGTGACAAAGCAGAGTGAGGACTGAAGATTGACTGATGGATTACTGAACGACTGTGTTCATGAAAGAGCATACACTGGGCTGATGGCTTTGTTTACATTCAGTCAGTTAGCTCAGTCACAGCATACCTCATACCACAGTACACAACAATGCACAATGTGTGCGTGAAAGAGTGACTTTAGAGTACACAACAGAGCGTGCCTTCAAAGACCAACCCAGGTCAACACGAGACAGGAAATCCAGTTCGGTGCTTCTCTTCACTCACCTTCACTTCTCCTTTCATCTTCCTTTTGTTCTCTTTTCCCAAAGGCACCTCCACGGACGTAAGCCGCTACGCTGGCCAGTACGAGCACGTGTTTGAGGCGACCACCGCAGGCGTCACACTGCAGGCCCCTCAGTTGGACATCAACACCGTGGCTGCAGGCGGGGGCTCTCGACTCTTCTTTAGGTTAGAATCCTCTCCCACCCTCCGTGCAGCAGCTCCTCCCAGTAGGCCCCTTGGCCCTTAGGCACTCTGGGCGTAACAAATGCAAACATTGTGTCACTGTTCCCAGTTAAAGTCAACCTTGTTTCGATACGTTTATGCAACACTTTTTTTTACAAGCTTTGTGTCTTTATAAACAACCAGAGCTTATATACAACCACAGCTGTAATTGCTAATAGCCATGTTAACAACGTAAGGTGAAAATTCACTCAAGTTACCTCGGACTCCAGAGTTGTGTTTAAGTATAATTTTATTCAACAACAACAAGCTTGTCAGGCTCACTCATGTCCTGGCAGACAAGAGAGAGACACGGGCTCTCTCCCCGACTTAGAAAGGATGAGAGCGATAGAGCCTGGGCTCACTCCCAGACTGCAGCAGATGAGAGAGAAGCACAAGTTAAACAAGTTAAACACATCGCACAAGGTTTATATAGAATGAAGTTAGCGTTCTCTGACGCCAAAGCACTAGAGATAACCACGTGGTGGGTCTCCCACATCCAAGGTCTTTTTGCTATGCTTTTTGCAACATAATGCTTCAGCAAGGCAGAAAAGAAGGACTATTAGTTGTTCTTATCAGCCCTGGCTTACGCACACACACAGAAGGTACACTTTTAAGCACACACACAGAGTTAGAAACATCAACACTTACGAACAGAGACAGAAACTTCATGTTTCAGCTCATAAAGGCATATGATTAACACACATACATACTTGATTAAGGTCAGAGTTTCACATTTCTCTATCAAACAGTGATACCAGCAATGAAGAACGTAAAGAACATTTTTTCCAGAATTGCACATAAATCTTTTATGTTCGATGTTGCTTAACATGTTACATTTCTGTGCCGGACAAGACATTTTGGCTCGGTTGGCTCAGCTGATTGTTTCAAACACACTGAACTGCTTATTATATTGATCCTTTCGACCTCAGAGTACAGTAAGCTCTGACTGTAGTGTGGCTTTTTTATGGCGTTTTGGTCTGTTGTCCAAAAAGTGTCACCAAACCAAGACTGACTTTAGATGCTGTTTGAGGATCGGTAATTGTTAGTCGTAAAGTCTGAATTGTCACTTTTGGTCACTATTGTGTGTACATTAACATTGTCTATACATTAACAACAACAGTCATCATTTTCCATTTCTGGTTGCCACAGAGAATACAATTACAAGTAGAGTGTACATCATGTCCTGATACATTTCTCCCTGTTAGGTCAGGCATGTTTGTGGTGGGACCCGAGTCAGCTGGAGCCCATCCTGGACCTGCCTGCTACAGAAAGGGTGAGACAACCACCGTCAGAATACTCCTGGTGTCTGTGTATTCTACTTTGGAAATGTCATTTTTCCTTTATTTATTGATTTGAACTGTTTTTTGAGCTTTTTTGCTTTCATTCATTCTTTTGTTTTGTTTTATTTTATCGTTCCTTCTTTTATCATCTCTCATTCTTTCAATCATTTGTTTCTTCTTTCTTCCTTCTCCCCGATATTGTGAAACAACCTTAGCTGGAGTTGCAGTATGTTATATGTGGTAGCAGCTGTGGTCAGAGTAGACTTGAGCTGAGTCCTCGTTCTCTGCTTCTGTTGCTTCTGAGTCTTTCTATCGTACATTCTGTCTGTTCTACAACTGCTGCTGCATAGAGTTGGAAATATGACCCCACCAGCATTTTTGTTACCTCCCCTTTTTTGCTCAGTCGTAATCTCACTTACTTTCCCTCACTTTTTCTTGATGGATGGTCTTGGGTGAGCCATTAAAAACGCCTCCAGAGCAGGACACTGAGATAATTTGGAATCACTCCAAGTTCTGTGAAGAAGGAAAAAAACCTGTTTCCATAAGAGTGAGTTTAGAAGTGTAGGGCAGTTATGTGCTGGTAGGTTTATACCACAGAGAGCTTGAAGAAAAGCTGTTTATCAACTGTAAGAAATATATTCTCCTCAGTTTAGTAATACACATCAGCTCAGATTGTGGTTTAAAGGGCACAAAAAAAAACGAAATTGTTTTCCAACAAATATGCAGCGTTGATTCAACACCCGTCTGCATTCTTCCATAGGCGGCCCTCTTACTGTCACCGATGCCAACCTGGCGCTCGGCAGGCTCTTGCCCGCCTTCTTCCCACGCATCTTCGGCCCGGGCGAGAACGAGCCGCTCTCCAGCGAAGAGACCATGCGCCACTTCCGCCAGCTCACCAAGGAGATCAACCTCTTCCTGTCGGCTCAGTCACAGGGCGGTGCCAACGGGCCCGGCCAGGCCAGGAGCAGCGGTGCAGCCCGGGGGAGCAAAACAGAAATGAGCGTCGAGGCGGTTGCCATGGGTTTCATCCGTGTGGCCAATGAGGCCATGTGTCGGCCAATCAGAGCACTGACTCAGGTACCATGAGGCACTGGTGTATTTTGACGTGGTGGTTAGTGTCACCGCTTTACAAGTGGTTGAACTGGGTTCGATGCCCGATTGCTGCAAGTTGATTGTATGTCGCGTTGGTTAAAAGCGTCTGCTAAGTACCTGGCCTTTACCGTTATGTTGCTTATGTCATAGACAGTAACCTAGTAACTAAACTAAACAAAACACTTTATTTATTCTTTAAATTGGTGAGTGCATATTATGGCATCTGTTATCAGTGGTGGGAACACCAGGTTGTGGGATGTGGACTTCCATCTCTAAAGAACACTGCTTTGTTCCCAGGCGAAGGGCCATGACACATCTAAGCACGTGTTGGCTTGCTTTGGCGGAGCTGGTGGCCAACATGCCTGTGCCATTGCACGTGCCCTGGGCATGAAGACTGTCTTCATTCACAAGTTTGTCTCACAGCCCATCTTACAAACTCCCAAAATGTGTTTAGGGTTGTGAACATGTAACCTTGTGTGTGTGTGTGTGTGTCAGTGTGTGTGCGCCTTTGTTTTCTATGAAGAGTCAGGATATATTTGTTCACTCACTCGTCTTACTGTGAACAGCCAATACTATAAGTTTGTCTGTCTGTGTGTGTGTGAGAGAGAGATTGTGAGAGTCTGTGAACAGACTGTGCTATAAGTTTGTCTGCGTGTGTGTGTGAGACAGAGATTGTGAGAGTCTGTGAACAGACTGTGCTATAAGTTTGCCTGTGTGTGTGCGTGCGTGTGTGAGAAGAGATGTGAGAGTCTGTGAACAGAATGTGCTATAAGTTTGGCTGTGCGTGTGTGTGAGAGAGAGATGTGAGAGTCTGTGAACACACTGTGTCAAGAGGTCATATTAATACCCATGGCTGGCACACACCTCCTGACATGTACTGATGGCTACAGGCATGTGTGTTGCGTGTAACAGCTGTATTCGTGATGAGCTTCTGCTCCATGATTTATATTTCTGATGGCAGGAAACAGGTGGCCTAGAATATTCTGCCACCTTCCACTGCCTGTCTTGCATAACCTATTTTATTTTCTCCCACTAAGCCTGCTTGTCTGTCTGCCTGTTTCTCTGTCTTCATTTTCAATGTTTCCTTATTCGAATGGCACATACCTTGTGTTTTTGAAATATTGTTAACAGTAAAATGGAGACAAGATATTTCATGTTAGCATGGAGACATCTCTCCTTATGACCTGTACCACCCGTTTTCTGTCTCTGTCTCTCCTTCTCTCTTCCTCCGTCCCTCTCTCCCCCTCTCTCAGGTACAGCGGTGTTTTGTCGGCGTACGGGTTGGCCCTGGCTGACGTGGTGGAGGAGGTGCAGGAGCCGTGCTCTCTGCAGTACGAGTCGCGCTCCTTCACTGAGCTGGACCGCCGGGTGGACCTGCTCTCCCAGCGATGCCAGGACACACTACGGGCCCGAGGCTTCAACAGGTCGGGGGTCACCTCGGACACTCCAAACACAAATCTACTCCTCATAGAAGCACAGAGCGCACAAATCATACACCGAAATCTCCCTTCTTCCCTCCCCCTCCCTCCCTCCCTCCCTTTCTCTCCCGCTAACTGACATTTTATATCTTTCTCTCCCTCCATTAGTTCTCAGATCCAGACTGAGGTGTTCCTTCACCTGCGTTATGAGGGAACTGATTGTGCTCTCATGGTAACGGCCACTGGTTACCCAGGCAACCCTCAGTCCTGCCGTGCTGGAGACTTCCGCTCTGCATTTACTAAAAGGTGAGGTGCGTGTGCATTTTGGCCAAGGTAAACATGCGATGCCCTTGTTGTATGCCAGCTGGTGTATCTTTCTTTTCTTCTTCTTTCTTTACTCTTTCTCTGTCTTTTCTAAAGATATCTGAAAGAGTTTGGTTTTACCATTCCTGATCGACCCATCATGGTTGATGACATCCGGATAAGAGGATCGGGGATGTCGGGCATTAAATCAGTGACTCAAACCAAATCAGACTGTGGGCCTGCCAAAGCCGCAACGGTACAGTGAAGCAACTTCCCCTTTAGTGTAATAGAAGCTTTAGTGCATGAGAAATACTGTGTGTGGTACTCCACACAAGGCCAGTCTGATGACTATGAGTACAAACAATTAAAAAAATTCAATTCTGCTGGACCCTTACCCATTTATAAGTGCACTGCTTACGTGCTTTAAATATTCATCTCACGGTTACCAGAGTCACACACAAACATCTACTGTAAGAAACTTCATCAGTAAGTCATCAGAAAGAGGACTCATGGACAGGAAATTGCCTCTTGAATAAGACATGTTCCTCATCTTCCTCTGTTACTAAGGTTACCAAATGTTACTTTGAGGATGGCTACTTAGATACCAGTGTGTACCTGTGGGAGGAGCTATCATGTGACCATAGCATCCCGGGTCCTGCCATGATCATTGACAAGAACAGGTATGCTGGTGTGTGTGTAGAAGCTTTAAGCTTCTAGCTTCAGTCATGTCTGGATGACCATATCCTTTTTCTAGTTGTCCTGTTTTCATTAGCCAGTTCATCTGATGACCTTCCAGTATCCATATCTACTGTTAATGGATTATTATCCTGTGTAAAAAAGATGTAACCGCCTCTGTTGATTTCTCGCAGCACCATTTTGGTGGAGCCTGGCTGCACGGCCCAGCTGACTGAGAAGGGTGACGTGTGCATCAGCGTGGAGACCGACTCTCTGTGTGCGCTCGGCACCGAACTCAACGCCATCCAGCTGTCCATCTTCTCACATCGCTTCATGAGCATCGCAGGTGGGACGAGAGGGAGAGAAGTCTGGGTCAGTAGGGAAAGAATGTGCTGGAATAGAAATTTAAAGTAGAAAAAGATGGATAGTTAGAGTGAAAGTGGATAGCTGAAAGGTATTACAGGGTAATGGCAGGTGGTGGCAGAGATATATACACTGGCATGAAATTTGGGTAGAAAACACTAGACTGTAGGTTGAAAACGTACAGATATACAGTATTCTAAACCATTTATCTTTTCTCCATCAATCTCTGGCTTGATGCACACACACACACACACACACACACACACACACACACACACACACACACACACACACACACACAGAGCAAATGGGCCGTGTGCTCCAGAGAACCTCCATTTCCACCAACATAAAGGAGCGTCTGGACTTCTCCTGCGCCGTGTTCGGGCCTGACGGAGGGTTGGTGTCCAACGCCCCGCACATCCCTGTGCACCTGGGGGCCATGCAGGAGACTGTGCAGTACCAGGTGGGAATCGAGTCTCCCTCTGTCTTCCTGTGTGATATAAGGGAGCTGTTATAGTATTCACTTACCCACTGTGCTGTTTTTAGCCAGCTCCACCTTTACATTTGGTCACATGACCGCAGTCATCAGCACTCTAACAGGTAATACTGGTCAGTACACCTGCTCACTATAAAGTGCACCTACAGCTATACTGGCAGTTTCAAAGGCAAACTAATGCAGCCTCCTTAATGGCTGCTTATTGAGCTCAGCAGTGCTACTACAAGTATCGCTAGCCACACCGCTCTGATCCGTCGAGAGATGGATGATTAGGTTTGGAATGTCCTGCTATAAAGGAGGTCCAAAGAAAAACCTGCAGGCTATGCGGCTCTCAGAAACCTTGTGTAAACCTTGTGCTAAACACAGTCTGGTGGGCAGACTGAATAGGCTTACTCTGACACATAGAACCTGTTAAACAGTGTTCACTTAATCTCATCTTCATACATCTTTAACGTGCTTCTCTCTCTCGTTCTCCCCTCCCCCTCTCTCCCTCCTTCCTTCTGTCCACCCTCTATCACAGATTAAAGCACTGGGGAGCAGTCTGAAGGAGGGAGATGTGATTTTAAGTAATCACCCGTGTGCTGGAGGAAGCCACCTGCCAGACCTCACTGTAATCACACCAGTAAGTGGCCGTACATTCCAACCAGTCTGCTGAATCTGAGCCGTAGCCATCAGTATAGCCAGCTCTCTTGTCCTGTCTCTTGTGGTTATGCTATATATCTCACTTGTCCTGTCTCTTTTGGTTATGCTATATCTTTACTTCCCTCTGTTTCCTGTCACTGCTTCCTGTGCCCCTGTTGTTTCTACACTCTTCTCACACGTTTCTTTCTCTAACTCTCTCACACTCATACACACACACACACACACACACACACACACACACTCAAACTCACACACTCACACTCATACACACACACACACACACTCACACACACACTCACAGTCATACACACACACTCAAACTCACACACTAACTCAGTCTCTCTCTTCCTCAGGTGTTCTGGCGTGGTGTGAGTGGACCGGTGTTTTTCGTGGCCAGCAGGGGGCACCATGCCGACATTGGGGGAATCACTCCAGGCTCCATGCCCCCACATTCCAAATCTCTGCAGGAGGAGGGAGCCGTCTTCATCTCCTTCAAGCTGGTCACGGGGGGAGTTTTCCAGGAGCAAGGTGAGGGGGGGTTGGGGGGGGCAGACTGTGAGTGGGAGAGTGGGAGGGAGAGGCCATGCAAACCTATATAAAGGGCAGATAAGTCCGAGATTACATTACATTTACATTTATCCAAAGCGACGTACAAAGGAGAGAACAATCAAGCCACGAGCAAATAGAGACCTAGTGTAACAATAAATGCTACTTTACAAAATAAAAAAAGTGCAGGAATGTAAGTACTGTGCGAGTTAAGTACTAGTTAGAGGGGATATTATTTGAGGAGAGAAGATATGAATTGAATAGCTGTTGTAGTTGGATGTGCTATATAAATAGAAGTGTTATTCTGTGTATTTGAATATGGATAGAATATGGATGTCTCCTAGCTCTAGGACTCAAGTTTGTGCCTTGTACCCCTACTGAGGGGTAAGGGCAGAGGTTTCTCTGTTCTAGCTGCTGAATAACTGGCGGAACGAGCCAAGTTGGTTCTTCCAACTGCATGAAAGTTATCCATTCATCAGCTGAACCCGCCCTCTCCCCACCCTTCTACAGCTGTCACAGAGGCCCTCATGGCACCGGCACAATACCCGGGATGCTCTGGAACTCGCAATCTCCATGACAACCTGTCTGACCTGCGGGCACAGGTGGCAGCCAATCAGAGAGGGAGTCTCCTGGTGGGCGAGTTGATTGATCATTATGGGCTGCCTGTAGTTCAGGCCTACATGGGCTACATTCAGGTGAGTTAAAGTGTTTGTTGAAGGAGTGTGTGTGTACGTGTGTGTGTTTGTGTGTGTGTTTGTGCCTGTCTGTCTGTGTATATGTGTGTGTGCCTTTCTGTCTGTGCCTGTCTGTCTGTGTATGTGAGTGTGTGTCTGTCAGTCTGTGTGTGTTTGTGTCTCTGCGTGACAAATAGCCTATGGTTGACTAAAAACCAATGGATGAGAAGTAGTTTGATACACAGTGTGTTGATGCATTCATTCCAGAGCAATGCAGAGTTGGCCGTAAGAGACATGCTGAAAGAATTTGCACGTCGGCGGCAACAGCAACAGACCGGCTCCCTAGAAGTGGAATCTGAGGACTTCATGGATGACGGAACACCGATCAGACTGCGAGTGAAGATCAATGAGCAGGAGGTGAAGAAGTCAACCATAGTGTCTTCCCTCTCCGTGTGACTGCAGCTCCTGTGGACTCAGATACAAATGTGTTATTCTTCTGAAACACAATAAATAATGATCACCACAATATAAAGGTCGCACCAGCAAGGAAAAAAAATTCTTCACTCTTTGTTGTAAATCACACTTTTGTCTATTCTTTCTCTCTCTCTCTCTCTCTCTGTTTCTCTCTCTCTCCCTCTCTCTCTCTACCTCTCTCTCTCTGTCCTTCTCTGTTTCTCTCTCAGTCAATTCAGCAACCTTTACTGGCATGACAAATAATACATTCTGTTACTCTGTGCAGGGCAGTGCAGTGTTCGACTTCACAGGCACGGGACCAGAAGTGTGGGGGAACTGTAATGCTCCTCGTGCCATCACCTTGTCCGCACTAATCTACTGCCTGCGCTGTATGGTGGGCCAAGACATCCCACTCAACCAGGTAGCGCTCTCTCACACACACACACATGTCCATCAGCCAGGTATTTCACTCACGGTTGTGCACACTCACACACTCACACACACTCACACACACGCACACACACGCACACACACACACACACACACACACACACACACACACACACTCACACTCACACTCACACACATACACACACACACACACTCTCAGTCTCACTTGTCTCAGCTACATATTATGTACATATATTCTCTCTAAACCACTTTTAGACACACACACACACAAACACACAGACACAAACACACAAACACACACACAAACGTACTCACTGTAAACCAGGTCTTCGCGTCTCTCTCTCTCTCTCTGACACATACTACAAATGATATGCTTCTCAGCTGATGGCATAGTTGTGTTATCTGAGATAAGATATGACCCTCATTATCTATCTGTTTTAGGGCTGCCTTGCGCCAATAAAAGTTATCATTCCGCCTGGCTCCATCCTCCAGCCATCCCACAGTGCAGCAGTGGTGGGGGGCAACGTGCTGACATCACAAAGGGTTGTAGATGTCATCTTCCGTGCATTCGAAGTGTGCGCAGCCTCCCAGGTGAGTCAGCCTCAGCCTATGTATAGGTGCATGTGTGTGGAGAAGGGAAATGGACTGTGTTGATTTCAGATGTTTCTCACCCCTCTCTCTCTGCTTGGCAGGGCTGCATGAACAATGTGTCCTTTGGGAGTGAGAGGAGTGGTTACTACGAGACCGTGGCTGGGGGTGCTGGTGCCGGCCCAGGCTGGCATGGGCGTAGCGGGGTCCACAGTCACATGACCAACACGCGCATCACCGACCCAGAAATTCTGGAGAAGCGGTGCGTTTATTTAGTAAAAACTGACTGGATAAAGATATATAATGTATATATTTATTTAGTAAAAACTGACGGGATATAGATATATAATATATATTTATTTAGTAAAAACTGACTGGATATAGATATATGATATGTATTTATTTAGTAAAAGCTGACTGGATATAGATATTTATTTGGTGCCATTCATTATGTATTGACTTAGTGTACTGGAAATTAAATTACAACTACAAACCACACTACTTGATTGACCTCAGTTGACCCAGTGTGATTTTTGGACTCTGTTCTCATTTATCTCTCTTGCTAGCCTGCCTGTGTTGTTCACTCTCCACTCTTTCCCCTGACCCTCAGATATCCTGTGGTCTTGGAGCAGTTCTCCTTGCGGCCTGGCTCGGGGGGTGCAGGGCAATATCGAGGAGGTGACGGGGTGATCCGGAAACTTCTGTTCCGGGAGAAGGTGGTACTGTCTGTTCTGACAGAGAGGCGATCTACACAGCCCTATGGACTTAATGGTAGTCATCCTGGAGACAGCCTACCAGTTTTGTTTGCCATTAGGCATTTAATTCTGATTTTTATCTCACTGAAACCACATTCTCTTCCCTTTATCCGTGTATCTCTGTTTATCTGTTTGTTTCTCGTGCTCTTTCAGGAGGGGAGAGCGGAGCAGCAGGTCTGAACCTACTTCACAGGGCTGATGGGAGAGTTCTTAACGTGGGGGCCAAGACCTCAGTCAGCCTGGACCCTGGGGTGAGAACAGGCTTGATCTTGTTCATGTGTTAAACAGGATTCTTTAACTGAAATGCAAAACAAGAAGTCTTGAAATGTAAACTAAACCTGTCTTTTGTGTATAATGTCTGTAATTTCCGGGGCTATTCTCTCTCTCATGCTAATTTAGTACATCTGACTCGGGTCATGGTTCATTTTCAATAAAGTATATCAACTCGTTAGTTATAGACTTTGGTACACATTGAAGAGCTTTTCGTTGTCTGCCAGTGGATGTTTCAGAAGTATCTCAGTTATTTTATCTAATCCTTTTTTTTCCTCTGGTTGTTCTGAATGTAATGCCCAGTTTGTTTCCACCCCTAGGACATGTTCAGTCTGCACACCCCAGGAGGAGGGGGCTATGGGAAGGAGGAAGATGGAGACGAACCTCAGCCTTCCAAGCGCAGACGGCTCAACGAGACCTTCATCGAGCGAGGGAGCGTATTTGAGTACCGCCGCGCGCAGGAGAGTGTGTGAGAAGGTGAAAAAAAAAATGACATGGAAAGAGGAGATGGCGAGAAAAGAAAAAGGGATGTGATGGAAATGTGAAAGGGAAATAGAGAATTTTATAGTTTTCTACAAAAGAGTGGCATTAGAAGATGAATGAATGTGCCGTTGTGGTTTATTTGTAGAGTTACAGTGCACACAGTAGTCGTCAATGGCAAAAGTCTCAAAAATCTACATTTCTTTTTGGGAAAGTCTTTTTTAAACCTTTTGAAATGAACTGCAAACATTTGTGACACTTAGCCTTTGTAGCAGAAGCTCATATATTGTCTTGGATGTTGTTGCAGACATACTCCACTGTGAGGATACAGAGAATCAGATTATACATGCAGTTTGTTGTTACAGGCATCAGAAACCTATCCAACAGTGGGAGGCCATTTTAAAATATCAGTGTTAAACCAGTCACCTCAGCAGGCCAAGCACAGTGTAACAAACAATAAAGGACAGGCTGGGTGGTAGTCTCTCACCACTGATAAGATGGAGCTATGCAGGAACACTGTCTTTACTGTGATGTGCTCTCATTCCATACATGCATATATTCACTGATGTCTCTGCATGTCGGCATTTTGGAGTGGATGGGAATCAAACCAGTATTTCACTCCTTTCAGATGACCTGTACTGTTTTTATTTCATTTGGCAACAGACAAAGATATATATATTTTAAATAAACACAACTGATAAATTAAAAGCATAAGACTCCTGAGTGATTCAAAGAATGATCAATCTCATTTAGGATTAAATGCCCTAATATTCTATTTCTGTACACCAGTGTCATTCTGCTCAACAGTAAATCACATAAAACCCAAACTCATCTTTACAAATAATTAAAATCACATCACATATTTTTTTCTAAATTCAACAGACAACACTACATTCTACATCTCAAGTCCTTTTCTATCTAACCAAGTCCCCTACTCTTAGTCACACTAGTGATTGCCAGTGCTGATCAGCATCAGATCTGCGGGTGTTAATAAATGTCCCCGAGTGCAAGCTTTATAAATACCTCATGATGAACAAAAAAAGTTCATCTAGAGGAATATGAACTCACCAATGTGAATAACTTTGTCCTGTTCCTCCGGTGTAGTCACACTATTTTCATGCGAGGGAAAACTTAAGACTCCCTTAACTTAACTATTCCCTTTACGATTCTGTACAACATGTACATCTGCAGGGCATGGTATTGTTTTATAAAACTCACTCTTACGCGAGTCAGATGAATCCCAACATTCTCCCGCCTAGACTGAACTCTCCCCTGCTTTTACAGCGCTGTGTATAGAGTGTGTGTGTGTGTGTGTGTGTGCTGGATAAAACGGTGATTGTGCTAGACACAAGATAAGGAAACCATGCAGGGGGTGCTGAGTTATTGCCCTAGTCACCCCAGGAGGGAGTGATGTTCTGGGGTGATGTGGGAGAGGCAGAGGGCCTTGTGCATGGATGGCTGGTTTTAGAGTTGTGGGTTGTGTCAGAGATGGCAGCAGGAGGTTACAGTGGTCTAGCAAGAATGAGGAGATAAAGATCTGTTTTAAATGGATCGGTGATCAGAGGGACTGGCCTCAGATTGCAACCAACCACACACATGTAAAGCTCACATCTGGGAAATGACCCAATGAAGACAGAGATTAACAACAAAACAAAGGCATTATAATAAGAAATGATCTATTTTTGTGCACATGAAGAAACAAATATATACATATTTATATTAAAAAAAAACTCTGTTTCACAGTATCATCCTATCCAGATAAAATAGGAGGTATTTTATATTCAAATGCCATGGTTCAATACATTCCAGTGGGGGAAAAAGAAACATTTCCAGTTCATTGTAAATATAGGCACTTTTCTCCCTCCCATCCCTGACACTTAAGCCCATCCTCCCAGATTGGCTGATACAGCAGGATGGGATGTTCACAGCTGGGGGTAGGGGTGGGGGTGGGATTGGCGCAATTCAAAATCAGGGGATTTATCAGTCCATAGTGAACAACCGTACATTTATTTCTGACGCATTTCATAAGACAACACTTGGTTATGGCACATTGGATTGTATATGTATTACCTTTGAAACTGTTTAGCAATTAGCAATTCATGCAACATACCCTGAAGAATTCCTAATATGCATTGTAATTTGTGACTTTAGGCAACACATACATTCACAACACTGATATGTACATTAAGGCACTGTGTGAAATACAACAGACACTAGCATCTTTGTTTTTTAAAAAAAAGTTTAGTTTGTGCTGAAATGTAAACACATTCTCTCTCTCTCTCACACAAACACACACACAGTTTAAGGGTCAGCGACCATGTCTGTTACAGCAAAACAGGGTAAACCCTGGGAAACACTCTTGTAATTCGATTTCATTTCAAACCCTGTTTCAAATGAATCGATTAAAATACATATTGTGGGCCATACACAGTAGCCACCTACAAGCATAGTTAAAAAATACGACGGTGAACAATATCTGGAAAGGTTCAACAATATTTAACGTTGGTAACATTTACAAAACATTTCATAAAAACACTGATATGAAACAAAAAGGATAAAATAGTGCAAACACTAGCAGTGCAAAGTCTTTGGTCAATAATAGGTTAATATTGATCGCATTGGCACATGGATACTGAGGTAGTCGTCACTGGGAGTTTGGAATTTTAAATACATTCCCTGAAGCCTGAAACCTGAGAATGTGTCTTAACAGACTACTGATAGACTGTTGGGAGATAGGGGAGCAAGTGTTTTTTCTTGGAGGGGTGGAATGGGGACTTTCAAGTCTTAATACTGAGGATATCGTGTAAGAGGGGGACCATTTTGTAGGGCGTATTGGTTCGCTGGAGGATGTTGCGTCTGATTGCCTGGGCCAAGAACATCAAACACGCTTTTGTTGGGTGGCACTGACTGCAGCATGCTATCCAAATCCATAATCAGAGGTGGAGCTTGGAGCGACACATGCCCACCGGGCATGATGGGCCAGTAACTGTGGCTGACAAAATGACCTGATGGGACCGGTGGCCCCCCATACCCATAGAAGGGCAGTCCTCCCAAAGGCACAAAGGGCCCGCCGTTAAAGCGCATGCTGGGTGGGGCCACAGCGTTAGGAGGCGTGTACTTGGCATAGGAGGTGGGCAGCTCCCAGGGATGCACGTTGCCTCGTCTGAGAGACTTGTTGGGCGGGCAGGAGTCATAGTACCCATCGGAGCCTGCCTCGCTCTCATTGGCCCTCTTCCTTACGCGGGGGGCGCCCCTCCAGTCATCGTCTGAAGAGGAAGAGGCGGGGCTAGCGGAGCTGGCTGAGGCACTGCGATTGGAGGAGGAGTAGCGCAGACATGGCGGGGAGGCGGGGTGTGCGGAGGAAGGGTGGGGCGGCTCAACCCCCAAGACCTCTCTGCCGCGGAGCCCCCCCCCTCCTGTGCTGGGGGGACGGAACCTGTGCAGGAGGGAGTCGATGGCGAAGGACGAGTCCAATTTGGGACGGTACGGGTCCTCCGTGGGAGGGGAACTGTGCCTGCTGGGAGCTGGGGGCAGGGGAGGGGTGGGCTGCTCGGCATCGGATTTTTTGTTGTGGGGGTGCCCATGGAGGATGTAAGGGGCGAGGTCCTGGGCAAAGATGGTCTCATCCTGGCGCGACACTGCTGTGTTTTGACGCTTCAGGAGCTCGAGGGGCACTCGGCTCACCTCCACTGTCCAGAAGTTCCCCTTCCCTTGGGGCTTTCCAGGATCCTTCAGTACCTAGAAAGACGGCATAAACAGAGCAGAGAGAGAGCATAAGGGGGCGTTGTAAGGGAGAGCTCCTGTATCCAGCGGTGTGAAATTATTATTTCAGTTGGTGGCCATGATGCCAAGAAGGTGATGCCATGATGCCTCAGTCAGGGCACACATACTTCTGAACAAACAAACCTTAACAAAGCAGTCATATGAGGAGAGGTTGTGTCGGACAGAGTCCCTCCAGCCTTTGTAATTCCCTTTGAAGAATGGAAATAGTGTGCTGATCTCCTTCAGGATCTGAGAGAGCAAATGGAAAATAAAATCAATGCAGTTTTACATTATTCATTCATTTGTCAAATACTAGGGTTACGATTGAAACATTGCATCCAACATGACAGGAGAGATTTCTCATTCAATCCAGAACCCTTAAGAACATAAAATGTGCCACATTGAGTCATTTTTTGTGAAATTGGTCTACTTGTCACAATCACCCATCAATGAATAAATGTAGTATTCACTTCACTTCGAATATAATTACCTTACTTAAGTTATGCTAAGGAATGTTAGGTCAGCGGGCAGCAAAGACGTTTCTGGGCTCTGTAGGTTAACGCATTAGGCCTGCGCTATCTGTTTCTATAGCTTTCGTCCTATCAATACCTTGCTCCGGCTGATGCATATCAGTGTCTGGTTTCACTGTATGCTATCTTAACAAAACAACACACGATAGAGACAATCTGTCTCTGCTAAGCGTGTGTCAGATGAGAGGGACCGTTGTGTTTGCATAGGTGCGTCCTACACAACGCTCGTCCCCCAAACATCACAGCTACCCACAAAGACACAATAATAAAATGCCTATTTCCTCCAGAGGTTGTTTTATACAAACCTATGTGCGCGAGACTTCTAGGCTTCAATAAAGGTCACTAAATCAGATTAGAATTACTTCTAATTGCAATTCAATTTCAAATTGATCAATTTATCCAAATAGCTACAGTGAATTTTGAGTGACCCGATACTGCTGACCCTTGCCCCAACACACAACACACAACCGATAAGCTTCACAAGAATTTGGAACTCTTACCTCTGACAGCGTCAACCTTTTCTCTGGAGAATTCTGAATAACCATTGCGATCATGGCGAGATATGAATACGGTGGCTTTGGGTACCGTTGATAATTCTTCTTCTTGCCTCCATTAGAATTTCCATCATGTTCCCACGAGTTGGTCAGACCAACCTGGGGTTGTTGCTTGGTCGGTGGTTCCATTTTGACCTGCGTGGCCTCTGCGTAGTATCCTGATGCAGGGTCATTTAATATACCTGTATCCATGGGCGCAGCGGCCCTGGTGAACGGAGCTGGCGCAGGTTTTTCTGCAAGAGCTCCTAGCTTCAGCACCGTTGAATAGTTGAGGTTTCTTCGCCAGTCTAGGAATGAAGAGCCCCGCGCTACGTTGCTCCGTGGATGACTCCGAGAGACATGGTTGTGACCACTCCTTTCAACAGAGGCGAAGTCAAGTTGATGGTCGTGATGGCCTCCCAATCCAGATGATGGCAGGTAGGGAATTGCGAGTGGTGCCAGCAAGCCCTGACCCCCCCAGTGCTTTGTCATGCTGATGAACTCGGGCGTAGATCGGGCTACACGACTGGTCAGGCTTAGGGGGAGGGAGACGGGGGTCGGTCCTTAACCCCCGGCAGACTGCTGGCTCCAGGTCGACTCTATTTGAAGAGCAAACAATTAACAGTTTCATGTAAATCCTGCTGCGTAATCGAGGGGAGAATGGGGCGCTATCTGCGCGCAGAATGACTGATCGCCCCGGGGGGCTGGGCAGCCTTGCGTGTGTGAGAAACAGTAAACCTGCGAATAGCCCCTGTTTAAGACATCAGCAACATCCTCATCTACTACAAAGTTCAGTTTCAACTACTGGGGCAAACTTTTCAGTTGCTCATACGAATGGTAACGTTCACTTTAATTATAGCAAATTAAAGAGAATAGGTCTATATCCAATTTTAAGACAGCAAAGACCCCCCACCACCACCACCAACCCACCCACCGCCTCGGCTCAGTCCGTAAGGTAAATGACTTGACTTTATTTACTGTAAGCACATATAGCCAAAATGATGACCTCGTTCTCTGGCTGACAATAAAAACAGTTCTCAGCATAAAACTTCTCATGTGGCACAGCAGACATTTACTATCTGGGCCAAAACCATCTAACCACACCCAAAGTTATGGGGAACGAATAGATTGTAGATTCCGTCAACAACACATGGCCAGCAATATACATGCATGAGGGCGCTAATATACAAATTCCCTTCTCACATACATTCAGAGATTAACACTTTCGGTCAGATTCACCCACGGCAGATGAGTCAGATATTAGTGGCCTAATCAATACAAATACGCAATTAAGTAGCTGATCAAAATATGCACTAAACATCCTGCAAATAACCCTTAAAATGAAGACTGATTTAAAGTAATAAATGCTAGTCCTACTCTCAAATAGAAGTTTCGAGAAAGCAATGACAATATAGACTACGCAAAAAATATATATAATTTAAAAAAGTTATCTCGTTTAATAACAAAGAGAATTGAAAACAACTGTGGGGCAAAACTCAAAGACTTAGTCATTGAACTGCCAATACAAATAAATGATAAAATGCACAGTAAACTCAGAGATACATGTTTACACGTTTCGATGTCGGGTCTTAGAATATGCAGTGATGTGCCTTGTTCACTTGAGAGGAAACGGTTTCGGAATAGCACTTGTCTTTTGTCAGATAATGTAGTGTTAATGTTCCAGTACTTGGCGCGCAGCAAGACACTGAAAACAAGTTGGAATAGAGGAATATTCTGCACTAGACTGACGACATTTCTTTCCAGGGGGGTCTTTTGAATGTGAAACAACACAATGCCAGAGATAGGCTTAGACACTGTATAGTCTTCCACTAGCTCACATATTGTTTGGAATCTTTCGAGCTTCTGAGGTCTTGACACGCAAGATGTATTCAATATATAACAAGCTCCAAGCGACCACTTCACTCTTTACCACTGAGAAAGTTGAACTCATAGGCTGCTTTATTTAGGCCACTTCTTCTGGTGAAAGGCGGTTAATTAGCTAAACGAAAGCAGTAGACGATATCACTTTACAACTTTAGATACCCATGCTGCAGCTTTACCAGAGTAGCCTTATGTGGTCAATTCCATGGGGTTTTAATATAACAACAGCCTGATACTTAATCACGATGGTCATCACAATGTAGTTATTTAATGAACTAATAGCTTGAAGATATGTTGTCAGGAGGACAAAATGGTCAAGAACGCATGTCTGTTCTCTAGGCCTATCATTTCTTACCGAACTGTAACAGGATATCCGCACCGTGTTGGTAGAAGAGGAATGGAGAGCAGCTAAAAGACGAATTCGTGCTCCAAGTTTCAAAGAAGTGGTTTGGACGTGAACGCGTTCTGATAATCTCACCTGTCCACACGCTAATTATCACTTACACAGCTGATTGGATGGCACTGCCCGTCAGCCATACCATTTTTTTCTGAATAAACATGGCCAACATATTCTTGACACTTTCATCCAGCAGTTAAGCATCAGTATTTAGTCTAACAGAAGCCGGCCTCATAATAAACAAATGAAATTGCAGGATTAAATATTGTAATATTGCCATAGACACGAGACAGCAACATATCAGTGTATCACACGAAGTGGACATGGCAGTAAAAGTTGGTCTTGAGCCTCATTAGATCAATAGAGACTAAAGAACACTGCCTGGACATGTAATAGAGTAATAGGTTGTGATTAGAGACATTAAATGTAATGGCTTGGTGTCCAGTGTGGTGCCTGAAACAAGCTAGATGGGGGATGCTACAGCAACAGCCCATAATGAGACATTCACTGCTGGAGATGTAAATTAACTCTGGTCACTGCTGGAGATGCCACCGAGATGTAGGCAGCACATGTAAGGTCATGTCTGGTCTAAGCCCCCTCTGCAGTCTCCCTGTGCCTCTCCACAGTACAGAGCCGGTGAAGGGGACCTGCTGAGACACAGATTCACTCTTTGTCTTTGTCTGAACTGAGCTGCTTTTAGAACACATGCAGGCATCCTCCAAAATCTGGATCATCCTCTAGGTTCATCTCATGGTCATGAAATGCAATCACTGTCTTAACAAAAGGCCAGGGGCTTGACTTGAGGGACTGAGCTAAAGGAAATCATGTCCAGACTAAAACAGTGTTGCTGTCCTTTAGATTTTTTATATATTTTAGTGTTTAAGAGTTGTTTAAACTTAATCTTTAAGCTTCTTAAAGATGGCAACATTTGCAATTAATAAAATCATTTCTAATGACTTTCAGGCCATAGGCTAGTGGATGTTAAAATATGAGATAATGAGATAAAAACCTTACGAAATTGGAGTGACCACAGATGTACAGCACTACACTGCTGAATAGTTTTGAAATAGGCTGAGATCATTCACTAAAGAAAAACTGTAACCTATGGCATGGGGATGTAGACCACATGTCCTGCCACTTTATTTTGCACCTTAATTTGCGACAGTTTGAACTGGGGGAACGCTGTTGGATTTAATCGTGGTCAGTGTGCACCAATTTGTACATTCATTTTAGCAAGTTTTACAAACTGTTAGTTAGCCGGCTCTATGTTTTATCATATGTTACTTGGACAAACTAAATGTGAAGTGAAACATAAATAGCTGGACAGTTACAACAGGAAAAAGCCCAACACTAAGCAGTTCTGTCCCTCAGCTCCATACACTCTGCAGAATGTCACCAGTGTGACAGAATAGTGAGGTCACCTCAGGGGTCAGTAGATTATAGGGTCATCATTGTCCTGCTGAGTTTAGCCTAGTTGTTGTCTTTAAAGTTATTCTCCCAGGGATGCCAGACTCACTTTTACTTTTCTTCCAGACCTCATCGGTTAGCATGAGTTAGTACATTTACACAAATGTATGTATGTATGTACAAATGTATGTCAGTGAAAATAAATCTTACTGGAGGTCAGAACATGCCTTTGTATGTTATCATGAAAGTTATTTACAAAACAAACAAACAAGGCTGACTTCAGTCAGTTTTTATTCGCACAAACGACACACAGTAACACACATGTGCATATATAGATGGCGACACAAGACACACACACACACACACACACACATACTCACACGCAGGCCGAGGTCACAGTGAATTTATTCTCTGCTTTTATCCCATTCTGGACTGTTTTTCCTCCAGGACCCCAGGAGCAGTGGGCAGCCTTTAGGCGCCCGGGGACCAAGTCAAGTGATCCGTCTTGGTCAGGGACGGATAGTTCAGTTATTCTGCATGTTTTTCTGTTGGGGTTCTTAGTGGAGGAAACCCCTTGGGAACACGGGGAGAACATGCAAACTCCACACAGAAAAGCCCGGGAGATAGCCCACCTGAGCACTGGAGGCCTGGGGAGAACCTACCCCCCAGGACCAACAGCGCCCCATGCAGGAATCGAACCCAGGACCTTCTTGCTGTGAGGCAATGATCATGATCTGGTAAAAAGGGAAGGGATGGGAACGCCATAGATTTGAGACATGTCCAGTTCTCATTAGGTTAGATTAGATTCAACTGTATTGTCATTATGCAGAGTATGGGTTCAAAGCAAATGAAATGCAGTTAGCATTTAACCAGAAGTGCAAAAATATAGTATTATTTACAGATAAGTGCAGGATGTATCTACAATATGTACAGTTATGGACATAGACAGTGGTGCGTTACAATATACAAATATTATACATGTAAATGCAAATGCAAATGCAAGGTGTTAAATACTGTATGAACAGTGCATTTGGTTAAGTATGCACAGTATAAACAACATATGTACAGAAACATTATTTGAATAGTGAAGGTGGTTCAATCTGCGTAAATTAGAAGCGCTTCCTGAGCCTGCTGATGCGGGAGTGGAGGCTCCTGTAACACCTGCCAGATGGGTGAAGAGTAAAAAGTCCATGGTTAGGGTGGGGGGCATCCTTGATGATGTTTCTTGCTCTGCCCAGGCAGTGTTGTGATGAATGTTGGTTTTGTGTCGATGGTGGATAACTGGGTGCTGGTGATGCGCTGGGCAGTTTTCATCCCCCGCTGGAGGGCTTTATTGTCTGATGTGGAGCAGTTGCCATGCCACGCTGAGATGCAGTTGCCATGCCACGCTGAGATGTAGTTGCCATGCCACGCTGAGATGCAGTCGATGAGTATGTTCTCAATGGTCCAGCGGTCAAAGTCCACCAGTATCCTGGGACACAGGTGAGCTTTCTTATGGCTCCATAGAAGGTAAAGGCAGATGGAGGAGTTTAGGGACCAGGTAAGATAAACAGATATGTTGATGCCAAGGAATTTGGAGCTCTCCCCATGTTCTGCTTCAGCTCCATTGATGTAGATGGGGGTGTGTCTTGTTGTTGTCTCTGATCAGACCTACCACCGTGGTGTCATCTGCAAACTTGATTATAGTGTTGGAACCATGAACAGGAATGCAGTCATTGGTGAACAGGGAGTACAGAAGAGCGCTCAGCACACAACCCTGTGGCACGCCGGTGCTCGGGGTGATAGATAGATAGATAGATGGATACTTTATTAATCCCGAGGGAAATTTAGGTCATCCAGTAGCTTATACACTTACCGTATACACTTATACACCTCACCGACATACATACATAAATCATATACATAGGGAGAACAGAACAGATAGTGGAGGAACAGAGGTTGGATCATTTAACAGAATGGGGTCTGTTAATTAGAAAGCCCTCATGTTCCACATTTCAGTTATGCAGACATTTACAGGGAGACCAGAAGAGAGTAACTGTTTTAAATGTACCCAAACACCCTGGAGAATGAGATAGGATCACAGTACACACACAGTCAGTTTGTAAGGTGCTTGTAATGTCAGAAAAATTTGGTAGGACTAACATGAATGCACACATGCACACATATAGTGTCTCTCTCACACACACATACATAAACACATGGCTGAATGTCCATATTATGGAAAATGTTTAATCTGTGAGTGTCTGTGGTAGAACAAATGTGGCCTACATTTAATTAAAACACACGCACACACACACACACACTCTTATTTAAATGTGTTAGTAGCCAATCTACCTTTCTCTTTATTTCGCTTACTCTGTGTTATTTTGTTTGTGTGTGTGTGTGTGTGTGTGTGTGTGTGTGTGTGTGTGTGTGTGAGAGAGAGACCCAATTAATAAGTGAAACAAAGAATCTTATCTTCCTGATAAACTGGATGACTCCTTTGCACTCTGCAGTGACTGGTTATTTGTTTATCAAGACAGACTGAATCTCCCATTTTAATTCTGACCATGACTGATTGCATCTTTAGCTTTGACTAAATCAGGGTACTTTTATTGGTGGTCAAATGATAATGGTCTCACTCAGCCTCTACCTAATATTGTGTCGGCCACTTGCGTAAATTTACCACAATAGTGCCACCTGCGGGTTGATAACGAAACTGTCAGCCTGTCGTGGGCAGTAGAGAACACTGTAAATGTTCCTCTAGTGGACTAAGTGCAATAATTCTAAAGAGAGAGGCCCATTGATAGGGAATACAGAATCCGTTTAGTCCTAGGCCTGGGCCATTCATACGGAATTCAACTCATTTTAATTCTATGGCCAGTCTATCTCAGACCTTCAGACTCAGGTCCATCTTACTGAAATAAATATTTTCCATATTTATTTTATAGTTATAGTTATAGTTACGGTATTCAGCAGACGTTGTGCAAATTGACTAACAAAATATATAAAAAACATTAGATTAAAACAATGATTTTGTATTAAGCATAAGCTACACATGTAGGCAGGCCCGTTAAGATTGCATCGCAACAGTCTAGTTTAGAAATAGCCAGGGCCTGTACAAGAAGTTGTGTAGCATATTGTGTGGTGTTGTTGTTAATGATTTTCTACTTTGGTAATTTATGTTTCGATAGGTTGAACTTTTTGCATTATTATGAAAAACAGGCTGTGCGTTGGCTGGTAGTCATGCTGCACTCGGTACTGCTGGGGGCACCATAACACCAAAAACGCCTTAGTGAGGGCTTGAGGCGTGTTTTATCCAGTCAATGAAATGCACGGTTGTTATGGTGAAGCATTTCCCTAGAGGTGAAAGCAGAGGGACATGGCAGCTGGTCGAGTTCAAGGAACACGGATATGAACCCCACTGTCGCTGTCAAGCACTCTGGACGCTATGAACAGGTAAGGTTAGGCAACAATTCGAATATAACTAATGCGTACTTTTAAAGAGCTTGCAAAGCCTACTTTTGACGTAAAAAAGTGAGTGTAGCTCGGATGCGCGCAAAGTCCAAAGTGGTTGCGTTTGTCGGACTTTAGCTAGTCGGGATAGCGGGCTAATTAATTAGCCCTCGATGCGTTGAAGGTAATAAAGGACAGGTTGCTTTGACTGGTTAATGACACATGTTTGAATGGAGTGGTATTTTTTAATGCTGTCACTACGGTGAAACGTGGTCTATTATGTAGCCCACACTGATTCCAGAAAAAATTCTTCAGTTGTGAAACACGGTAATCCGAATAAGTCATATTTAAGACCGTTCTGTTTGCAATAATTTAGCCGTACGTCTACTTGGCTAACCCCAGTCTTCGAATTTTTATATTTTATTTTAATTGCCATTATTTTTGGTGCCACTTTGGAAATTACCCTGCAACAACCTGCTGACATGACTTAGCCTACAAGACCTCCAACTGCTTTGTCGCATCTTACGTATACCTCGATTCAAAGCAGCTGATTTAAGCCTACATCTAAGTTATCATAATGTTAAGTATTCAACAGGTTAATATCCGACAGTGGTTTTATTCCCCTAATGTGCACCTGCGGTAGCATGACCAATTTTAAGGTCAACGCTGATGGAGAAAGTTGATTATGAAATATTTGCTCACAATCTTAAACATTTGTCAAGCCCTGTTTAACACTTCAAATGTTCATTCCCATTTAGCTACTAAACACTCTTACGAGTAATACAGTGATTGCAGTTAGGAAAAGAATAAGTTGATAGAAGAAATAATGAATGGATGAGTTGTCTTCAAATGTATTGCAGTTCTGAAATACAGTGTCTCCAGAGTTATTGGCACCCTCATAAGAGTGAAAAGGGCTGATGAAAGTGGCCCTTACTGTTTAGCAAATGTTGTTTTTACTCCGCAAACAAAGTAAATACACAAATTCCACGAGTCCATTACCACAAGAAAAAAGTCACAGGTGTCATAATTATTGCCCCCCCCCCCCCCATTTAGTCGCCTATTTTGTGCAGCTCCCTTTTGCCTACAGAACAACACAGAGTCTTCTCTTGTAATGTCTTATGAGAACACAGGAAAGGGGATTTCTGACCATTCCTTTATGCCGAATCTCTCCAGATCTTGCAGAGTCCTGGGCTTTCTCTTGAGCTCAACCCACAGGCTTTCAGTAGGATTTATGTCAGGGGAATGGGCTGGCCATGGCAAAAGCTTGATTTTTTTGTTCATTTTACCATTTTGTGAGTGGATTTTGATTTGTGCTTTGGATCGTTGTCCTGGTGAAAGATCCAACCATGACCAAGTTTTAGCTTCTTGGCAGAAGTAGTCAGATTTGGATTTAAAATCACCTGGTACTTCCTGGAATCCATAATGCAAAGTATGCAAAGTATGCGTCTTTGGAGAAGAAACAGCCCCATAACATCACAGATCCTCCAAGCTTGATATTAGGTGCTTTTCTCTGTAGCCATCTTTAATTCTACGCCAAACCCACCTTTGGAGTCAAAGAGCTACATTTTTGTTTCGTCTGACCCCAGCACCCTGTCCTAGTTCAAGTTCCAGTGGCGTCCCGCAAAGTCCAAGTGCTTTTTACTTGTGATGAAAAGGTAGGAAAGGCGCCTTTCTGGCATACCTTCGAAAAAGTTTGTTGGCATGGCAGGTGACCCTGGTGGATTTGGAGACATGGAGACCTCAAGATGCTACCAAACTCTGTAATTAAGAGAAACTGTTATCTTGGGATATTTGTCTTTTTTAAATTATTTTCTTTGTGCATCCTCCTCACTTTGACTGCTGACAAAATAGCCTTGCATCCTCACGATTGATTTTTCTATTTCTTAGGGTGGCAATAATTGTGGCACATTTGATTTTGTTTTAAGAAAAGATTTTTTTCAGTAATGGTTGCTTTATTCTCAGACTAAACTTTCCTCAGACACTCGCCTATGCCCACAGTGCAGGATACACAGTCTAATCTCTGACCATGTTGAGGTTAGCAGTTTGTTTCGATTTGCATCATTTTGTGAACCTTGCGCCACTTCTTGTCTTTTTTTAAAACTTAATGTAGCGACCTTTGATCAAGTTGAGTCTTGCTGACTCACGAGAAAGGTGGTATGCTCATATGTATGATTTATTTTTTTGTCATTTAGGAACCTCACTGTTAAATATAATTATTCTTATTGAATAAAAGGGCTTTACTGATAGCATTTACTGATGGCCATCCCCAGGGGGAAATTATTTAGCTAGCCTATAGGACTACAATGTAAAATACATTGTAAATAGAGTCTATAGTCCTGACAACTTAAATGAAGATTAAGAAAATGGTGGTTCCATTGCAGTGTTTATGCTATGCCGCTCTCAAACTCATCCCACTGTTGTTTTCAACATTCCTGTCATAGCCTTTGTAATTCTGTAATTTTTTTGTCTTGGCTCTTCTCCACTCTCATCACTGCCTCCATCTCTCAGCTGTGCACTCCCTCATCCTTCTCATTTGTTCTCAACCTTATCCCTGGCTCCTCCTTTTTTTTTCTTTTTTTTTTCTTCCTTCCCCAATTTCCTGTCTCTTGCCCTGTCATTCTTTGTCTTTGTCTGAGCCCCTTCCTTCTCTCTTCCTCTCTTCCCCTTTGGAATTTTATTTCCTTTTCCACTTCTCCCTTCTGTGTATCTCTTTCTCTCTCTCACACACACACACACACTCTTTCTCTCGTTGGTTCATACTCACACACAAACAACATGCACTTTACAAGACTTGAGAGAAAGAAAGAGAAAGAGAGATTTATTTTCACTTAAATCTCAGTGTACACATGACCAGGCTTATCACTGTCCCACACTCAGCCGTACCCCCATCCCTTGCGTTAGGCTTTGTATTTTAATAGCCCACTAAACCATTTCAAAGCCGGGGAAGAACTCACACAAAAAAGAGCCTTTACAAATATTCCGCAGGAGATTAGACCAGTGGGCAATGGTTCAAATGGCAGGATAACCTCCAGCGCAACATTGTTCGAGGTGTTGGTGTTGCACTGTGTGAATTACTTTCCGCTCATCTTGGAATGCTCTAGAGAACAGCTTGTACCCTCTGGTTTACAGGGAATGGCTGATGTTTAGTTAAGCACCAGTGGAATTGGATTTTTTTTTTTTTCTGATGTGGCTGATTGAAGGATGAAATGGCCAAATGCCACACACACACACACACACACACACACACACACATCTGAAGGGGTTTGGTCATACATTGGAGGAAGGGTCACTTCCTCCTTAAAACTGTGGCTGAATCAGACCATGCAGATGATAGTGTCCTGATCCTTACTTTTCTGAGCATTTTAAAATGAATCAGGACACATTTTTATAGTTGTGTTTTCTTACAGCTCCGAATGTATTCTTCGCAAAGAACTGGTCTAAACCTTAGCACAAACAAGACCATTTTACTGAGGTATGGTTGGGTGGTGATTGGTTGTCCAGAGCAGTGGCCAGTTATGTCAGTCCACCGTGAGTCAGTCTGGCCCCTGTGACACTGTGCTCCTTGTTTACAACAGCAGGCATTCACACACACACACACACACACACACACACACACATACACACACATAAAAACACTCAACTGCTGATGATGTGACTGGCTCTGCGCCGAGTGAAGCGTCTAGAACAGGCAGCTCAGCGAACTCATACAAATCATCCAGAGGAAACACTGCTGATGCTCGTGCTGCTGTTTGCAGTCATGTTCAGCTCCAAATCCCTCATTCACCACCATGGTCTAAATTGAACCGAGGCCAGAAACAGCGCCTACAACATGTCAGGATTTCTCCCCCTCATTTTGGAGAATGTTTAAGACATGTTTATAAGCTTCGCTCATCATAGAGGCCAAAAGACTTTGTCTATGGCTTGAGTTGAGTTCTGATTAGACATGTGTGTTGTGAGGTCAAGGTGCACAGAAGCAGCTTGTTAAGTACAAAATGACTGGGGTAAAGGGCTTATGACAAGGAAGTGCAAATGCTGTTTATACTTTGCACATAAAAGACAGAGAGAGAAATAAAGAGAAATAAAAGCAGAAGAAAGAATGTGTATTTTTGGGTAGGGAAGGGTATTTTCCTCTTGCCTTGAGCACTTGCTGTAAGTGAGGGAGGGCGTGGTTACATGTGAAGGGTCAACACTCACTTGCAGGCGCCACTGGGGATGTGTTTTCCTTCCCTCTCCGCCACGTGAGTCCTTATCAGGATTTATGTAGTGTGTGTCATTGTGAGGACGGATTGATATGCCTTGTGGCGACAGAAATATGCGTTCCTTCCCTTGGCTGTACAGATGACACTGAGTAAGCGAGACGGTGGAAAGAGCTGCCTCTGGGACTTTCCTGTTGTGATGTTACAAGTCACCAGTCACAAGAGGCAGACGTTGTCCTGTTAGGTTCCTTAAAGGCAGAATAAGTAGGATTTTATCGATTGCTGTTTGTAACCACACCATTCAAAGTCAGTCCCTCCTCCAGGGCTCAACAAGCGAGAGAGAGCAGCGGTGGTCGAGCGAGCTAGAGTTGGCAAGAACAAAGCAGTGAATCAGAAATAAAACTTTATTTTCTGATTGTTTCATGGTGATTTACATTCACACAAATAAAGACAGCCACACCTCCGCACAAGCCTACGGGAAGGATTTTTTGTGAATGAATCCTAGTGACTATTTCACAGATAAACCTAGTAACCCCCCACCCCCTAAACAAAAAGAACGATGAGCCATTCTTTTGAAGAAAAAAAACTCTTGGAAAGGAACAGAGCCAGAAGATCCGGCTTCCGTTATTCCCATCTCTAAACACTTGCACCTTAAACATCTGCAGATTGGGTTTGTCCATTTGTGGCCGTAAGGAAGGACATCACACTCTGTGGAACTGGTGGGGGGGGGGGGGTGTAGAATGGTATCTGGTAGTGGTAGTAGTAGTTGGAGAGGATGGATGTGCATTCCTCCAACATGGCCATCTGCCAAGAGGATGTGAAGTCAGTCTCTGCTGTGTTCATGTTATAATAGCATGGACACACACACACACACACACACACACACCTTTGCTATCTGCACTTTCCCCCACAAACAGTGTGAAAATGTAGCAAATGCAAAGTGTTCTCATATTTTCTTGGGCACAATTACTCATTAGTCACTTCGTAGCGTGTAGATGTGACTGTTGAATGGGGTGGAAGGACACAGTAAACCGGTTTTATGAGCCAGGGCCTGGCCCTGAAAATGCTAAACAAATACATTCAGAATCTAATGAGGTGAAGCCTCAAGGCCACTCTTCCAGAACCTAGTTTCCTTGCTCACAACAGAGCACAGAAGGGTCAAAAGTAAACAAACCCAGCTCCCAGTGAGGGCATAAAGTGAACACAGTGGTCTGTACTTTACGATTAACAGTGAGCTAATCTACAGACAAGTTGTAGGCTCTTTTAAGAGTGTCTCCGTGCACCCCATCCTCCCACAGATGTTTTTTTTTGCTTGTATTAGCAACTTTCTATCTCTCTCATTCCCATCTGTCATGTTCTATTTTCACTCCTCTTTTGGTGTTACTGAGGGGTTTTTGGATGAATTTGGTGAAATTCCTCTGTCCCCACCCCTCCCAGCATGCCCTCCCCTTCACCCTGTTCTCCTCTCCAAATCTGCTTAGCCAGCCAGTGAATAATGGTCTCTTTTCTTCCTGGTTCACTCTGGTGGAAAGGCTCGGCCAGGGGAGTTGCCATAGCCAAGCACGTGCTGGTTATTTCTCCTCCTGATTATGAAGTCCAGGTCAGAGCAACCCAACCCCAGAGTGAGGCTGCTAAATGGGATTGTGGTGGTAGGGCTTGCCTCAGTGTTGATGCAGTGTTGCAATCTGTGGGTGGGTTTCTCTAGCCTCTCTCTCTAGCTACATTCCTATGCCAGAGAGATTTAGCTCTGTCAAAAAAGAGCTTATTGGATACTCCCAACAGGACAGACTGTTCACCTGCGGTGAGTGTTCAAGGCATAGTCCAGTCATGAGCTGGTGTGTTTAACTTCCTTAAAGACGTTTTGCTCATGTGTACAGACGGGGTACTTACAAAGTCTTTCTCTGGTGATGGCATTTAGCAAGTGGTCACTTTACTCAATCTGAGGAAATCCTTACATTGTAGGCACCGTCACAGAATAGGTCAACCCCTAAATATAGTTTGACATCACATTGTAGCTGGAGTCATGCTGACGCCGAAGCCAGTCTTTGGTGATGCTTGAGTAAGCACAGCCATCAGAGCCAGCAGCTTGGGTCTATGTAACCAAAAACCTGGGAAATGGTTAGGATCTCTGATACTATAGTTTCAGTGCAGCTTCGCCATGTTGAACCGTACGTACTGAACAATCCTCAAACGTTAACGTCACTGGAGAGGTTGAAAGGACTTTATCTGATATAGATGAATGCTGTGATATTTCCATAAATCCACGGATCCATTCGCCCTGACACTTAGAACCTCCCCACTGTTATCTCTTAAGGAATGTAAATGAATACACTCCCGACTTCCATGAGCACGCGCACATGGTGTGTTGGTTTGCTGTCAGAGATATGTGGTGTATGCTGTACAGTTGCCTAGCTGACCTTCCCCCGGCTCCCTCTCTGCCCTGCTGAATAATGGATGGAAAGCCTGAAGTGAACGGCTCGCGTGAGAAGTCCTGATAGAGGGAGAGGAAGAAGGGGGAGGTCCACCTCCCTTACTCATAATTTGGGGGAAGGTGAGGTTTTGTGAGAGGTGAAGCTGGATGTTAAGGAATGCCCCCCTTCCCCTCACACACACACACACACGCACACATACACACCCACACACACACACACACACTGCCTCATTACTAAACATGCAGGGAGCAGAGGTGCTGCTCGAGAAGTCAATCATTAATGAAAGCCTGCCCCTTCTCCTATTACCACAACTAGAGAGAGGGTACAGAGAGTACGAGCAAGCTCATAGATGTGAAATGATAAGAGGATTGCTGTATACACAATGTCTAGTATTTACAACCGTTGTAAACCTTCCCATTGCTGGCCACAGAATTACCTGCATAGGCTCTGTAACGTGAGACAGGATGCATTGTGTGTGTGTGTGTGTGTGTGTGTAACTAAAGTGAAATTGTAGGCCTGCAGATGTGGTCGAAGTCCAGCTTTTGTCTTTTCTGGGCAATGGCTTAGTTTAGTTTAGAGAAATATGACAATCTAAGTCTCTCTCTTCCTCTCTCTCTCAGAGCTCTGGACACGTGTCAAAAGTCATCCGGAGGATCGTGACTTGTTGAACCTGGACCCTGATGCTGCACCTGACGGCCTCCAGCATTTGAGGGACGACTGACTCACGAGGCATTACATCTTTTCTGAGGCCATTTTCCTGATTTGCTTTCCTTTCTCCTTCAGCTCAGAATGTGCTGAGGAAAGACACCACAGTTTTTGCATTACATGCTCGGTGTGGATAGCACTAATAATGACTTATGATATTTGATTTTTTTTTTTTATCTAAACCTGAAATCATGTGATCTTATTTTGGGATACCATAATTTCTCTGTGAGCACCGGCTTGCAGAGTTCTACCCTAGATCCACCATCAGACCTCCGCAGCATGTCGTCCCTCCATGCCTGTTGGAATCCAAGTCTGAAGCGGACCAGCAGTACCACAGTATTACCTGGAGTTTTTTGAAAACTAGGAAAATAGTGTGTGACTGTGCGTCAAAAGAAACACGCTTGATTAATCCAGAATGGATTATACCTCTGAGGAAAGCTTAATAGCTGGTATTTCCACAGCTATACTAGGACTCAAATTCGACTGTGTGCCTTTTAACATAACCGCCATATGGATCTGAGCTTTTCTAATCTGATGGCACCAGATATGGTGTCACCCTTCTGAATATTCAGTATTGGAAATAGAGAATGTGAAACAAACTCTATTGGGCACTTGTATTTATTGGGGCATGGAGAAGCCCACTTACCTTTCAGCTGATGTTTTTCTATTACCTCCATATTGGACAAATTTGAATCCTGTTCCTTTTCCTGTTTTGTGCAACTGTGAAGCACTTCCTTCCTGAGCATAGTGACCCCCATAGTGTTGGAGGTGTGAATCGATCTTAGATGTCTAAGGGCTGCTCTCTGGTGGATTAAGACCGACTTCGGTATCAACATTGCAGTTGAAGGTCTCCAAGGAAACAACAACTTCAGCTGTTAAACCTCAGGATGTTTTAATCGATTCAATTCTTCAACATAATTGTAGTCAAGAGTTTGGAGGACAAGGCAGGAGAGGTTTTGTGGGGCCATAGACCAGGCCAAAGGTCATGGCAGAGCACGGCGAGTTGCTTGCAGAAATGGCAACTATTGGGCGTCTGTCTGCTACGGAGCGTCTCAAGCACGCTCAGAAGCGCCGCGTTCAGCAGCTGAAGGGCTGGGCTCAAATGGAAAAGGAGGGTGCCCGGGTGGGTAAGGCGGCACAGAAGGCAGACAAGACCAAGAAGAAGGACAAGGAGCAAGGCCGGAGGGTCATCTTCCCTAATAATATCACCCTACTAGAGTCAGCTGCACGCAATGACTTGGAAGAAGGTGAGTAAATGTCGAAGTAGCCCCATCTAAATACTGCTCATCTAACAATAATGCCCCAGTTAGGTCTTTATTCTTGGAGTACTCCACTTTGTTTAGATGATGAAGTGGTTATCCCTAACCCCCATCAGCTAGTTACTAATAAAAGAACATGGAGGCCTAATCCTGGAATTCCTTGGTTTATCAACTCCATTAATTAGCCACTTAAGCACTGGATTGCACAACAACTTACTAAGAATGGGATTGCCTTCCTTAAAGGCTGGAGATCCAGAGCAGTATCCCTGTGGATACATTCTTTCAGCATGCTATGACAAACCTGGGTCAAATATCACCAAACCAGGGAAGCTGAGTGCGCCAGCAAGCTAATTGATTATTCCTGAAGGGATGGCCTATACAGAGTGGTGCTCAAGGAACGCCATCAGATCAGATCAGGTTTAAAGGAAGATCATCTTGTCCTGCTCCTAGGGAATGGCAGGGTATGCCAAGTTAAGACTATTTATCCAGCTCCATGCAAACACACCTGATTCAGGTGATCAAGGTTCCTTAGAGTACCTGATCTGCTGAGATAAAAAACCCAAGCCCTGTATAAGCTAGTAGAGAAATTTAAAGGAATACTTAATGCTAGTTAATGGAATTAACAAATCCCCAATAATTCATTTTAAAGTTTGCACATGTATGTCTTCCTAAAAAATGCAGTCAGCGATTTGGTTTCGTGAAGGGTTGTTGTTATTTTAGCTCAACAACCCATGAAATTACACCTCTCCCTTCTGTACTCCTGAGACATTGTGTTAATTGGCGAGGGTTGTTTATGGCTCAGTCCGATCCACTATGTTTCCCATTTACAAAGCCAGGACTTTTAAGAAACACTAGAGGTTATTTTAGTGCAAAAATGATAATGGAACAGCTAGAGGACCGTGAGGAGCAAGTCACTGAAAACTGTATGGAATTAGAATTGTAGACTGCACCTTTTAATTACCATCCGATATTAAAAGAAAGAAAACTAAAATGTCACAAATGTAGCAACATCGACAGCTTTTTTTCTTGTTTATTTGATTAATTAAAAAGCATATTGGTTCCATTTCAACCTTTGTTCTGCCAAAGCAACCAGCATAAAACAGACCTGTGCATCTGGACTGCAGACAAAACACTTGATAGCAAATACAAATACGAAATAACACAAATACAAAATGTCTGACACCGCAGAAAGGCATTCAAGGTCATGTTACTGAAGTCAAACAAAAATGTAAAGAATCCAGATGGTGTATCCAAATCAAGAAAGGAACTTGAAAGACAGCTTTCAACGTTTAAAATTTTTTTTTTTAAATAAAACATTTTCTCCATGACATGACGGAGCTCTTTGTAAGCAGAATCTAAGGAACATATCTGTTAAAGAGTTTCTCATTGCCCTCCCTATGGTTGACCTTTGGATAGGCTTTGCTCGGCTTGACATTGGACTTGTATCAAGCTTGGTGTTAACAGCACACAGTCCTTTTATAAACAGACTTCACACTGGAAGGAAATGACTCACATTTCATACAGCAGAGTTTTTATGTATTATCAGACTTGACGTTTTCTTTCCCCATGTCGCTGTTGTTCCAAGCTGCTTAGAGGGAGAACATGATTGGGATTAATGACGCATCTTGTGAATACTGTTGCTTGATGGAGGTGAATAATGGAGTCATTTTGTTTTGTATTTTCAGTGAGGGAACTGCTGAAAAGTGGAGTCAGTCCAGACCTGGTCAATGAGGATGGGCTCACAGCATTGCACCAGGTACATACACAGACATACATGCACACATACTTACATTTATCCTAAATTCATGTCACCAGACACAAGGCCATACAGGCTTCTTCTCCAGTTACATATGGTTTCACTCACTCAGATGCTCTCCCATATCAGGTGTTGTTAATTGACTACATTATAAAATTACGAAATGAGTTTGTCGTGGTTTTCACAGCTTCAGATGTGAGACCAACCTAAGAGCAGGTCTTATTCCTCTTTGAGCTAGATGGTAGCTCACCCCTCTCGGGCCTCAGCCTCTGGGGTGCCCACTACAGTACATGTATAGAGCTGTACAGTACTTTTCTTAATGGACAAATGAGGGGATTGAAGAAAAACTGGAGAGAGAAGGGAGGGCAGACTAACTCAAAACCTCCTACAGTACCTTGTTGATTCACAACGTTGCTCCCTCCCTTCTCAGTGCTATATCCACCATGCATGGGCTTACTCACACTGTTCCCCTCAAGAAATGTAATCATTCAAAAAAGCTCACTGTTCATCAACAGAGTTGCTAAGTCTGTTCAACAGTCTCACACCTAAATACACACCTCGTACCTCATCCTAGTTTTGCCTCTGCCTTGCAAGTGGCCCTATTCGTGAAATGAAAACACCGTGCTGACGCGCCCCTGTACACACAGACTCTCTCTGTGTTGTGGCGAGCATAACGCTTCATCATACACAAAACAGTCACTTACAAATCCAGAGTGGGAGTTCCTTTGAAGTGCACTCACTCCTGTCTGTGTGGGTTTGTCTATGCTCCCTCTGTCCAAAAAGTGGACAGGGTGTTTACCTAGCAGAAGGGTGGGGAGACCTATGCAAATGCTATTTATAATTTTAGTACATTGCTAGTTCAAGTGGATTTCCACACCAGGCTTGAAGGGGTTATGATTGGTTGGTTCCTGGGTACATTCGAGTCAGACACCAAATGGTCTACTCTAAACAAATTAAATACATTTGACAGCTTTGACAATTCAGTTGGTTGTCACTTAATTAAAAAGGTTCATTATAAACATGTACGCTGGAAGCTTTTGGAAGCTTTTTCTTTCTCACGCTTACATTAGACAGCATAGATAGTTTCTGCATTTCCAATGGCATTACTCTGTGACCACCATCTTAATATAACAGTAATGCTGGTTGGGTTATCTTTTAGTACCTACAGAAATGTTTATGCTCAGGATCTTTTCCATTTTGAAACAGAAGACCTGATTGTTTGTATGTGTCTGCAGTGTTGTATAGATGACTTTGAGGACATAGTGCGGTGTCTGCTGGAGGCAGGCGCCACTGTGAACGCCTCTGACAGCGAGCTGTGGACCCCGTTACACGCTGCTGCCACCTGTGGACATACTGGCCTGGTGCAGCTGCTGGTGCAGGCGTGAGTTAAGATTCCCATCTCCTCTCTGTTTGTCCAAGTCTACTTTACCCTTTATCATATCTACATGCCTACATCACCTCTTTTGTAAGCATGCCTGTGTGTGACTGATTACTTGGTGTACATTTCCTCTCTTCATTTTTGTGTTTCTATCTGCATCCTGTCTGATCTTATCTCTCCTCTCACGGATGTTTCAGTGGCTTTCAGTCTGCTTCGAAACATTGACACTATTTTATATTTGATTTGGGTATGCGTGTGTTTGTGCCTGGCTTCTCTCAGTGGGGCAGATGTGCTAGCGGTTAACGCTGATGGAAACATGCCCTATGACCTCTGTGAGGACGAAGCTACTTTGGAACTCATTGAGATGGTCATGGCAGAGCGAGGCAAGTCTTGCCCTTGTACCTTACAAGCCCTCACATCCACTTAAGTATTAAACCTGCTTTAATTCATCAAACTATATGGACATTTTTTTTGCACAAAGGGGAAAGGGAAGGGCAAGGGGAAACTGATTCATATTAAGCATGAGGTGGATCACTTTTAACTTGATTTTTCATGCTTTCTGTGGAACTGTTCCCTCTTCCCTCTCAGGCATCACACAGGAGCGTATTGATGAGTGCAGAGGAGCGAAGGAGAGGGAGATGCTGGCGGATGTTCAGGCACTGATAGACAGTGGAGGAGACCTGAGCTCAAGGGACGAGCATGAGGCCACATTGGTATGTGCTTGAATTTTTGACAGAACTAAGGTGTGGCAAGGCTCACTTCACTTGCAAGGTAACTGGTTTTAAGGATATCTTTTGCATTAATAATCCCTCCATGGTGTCTAGCTGCATGTTGCGGCCGCCAATGGGTATGTGTCAGTAGGGGAGCTTCTACTGGAGCACAGGTTCCCTATGGAAGAGAAGGACAGCGATGGCTGGACGCCACTCCATGCTGCCGCCTGCTGGGGACAGGTGAGCATTGCGATACATTTGCCAAACTCCATTCAAATTTATTACCCAAATTAAAACCACAGGTAGCCATGGTCATCAGGGAATAGTGTACACAGAGTGCGACTTACCATGGGGGATGAGGGGGATTCCCCCCCTTCTGGTTTATATATCTTTCCTCTGTCGAATTATTATTATTATTATTATTATTATTATTATTATTATTATCCCTGGTGGGGACAGAATTCTCAATATAGTGAGAACAGCCTGTAGTGCAAACAACAATACAATCCGAAATAGACTTTCACTGTCAGTGCCCGTGCTGGTGCGACCACACAGAGATGACACCTCAGATACGTGATGAGCACAAAGCACCAAGCACAAATAGTCCATTTCAGAGCGGAATCTACAGCTAGCTAGCCAAATGAAAGAAAAATGAAAAGGATTCAGTGCAGCATGATCCTAGAAATATTACAACTGAAAATGTTACTAGAAGAGCTGATGATGTTAAGATAGAGGGCAACTCCCAGGTTGAGGGGAACTCTCAGGCTGACTCAAACGATGTGAGATAGATAGATAGATAGATAGATAGATAGATAGATAGATAGATAGATAGATGGATACTTTATTAATCCCGAGGGAAATTTTTGAATTTTAGTTGGCATTAACAAATAACCAAGGCTAAGTCAAACAGTAAAAGATGAGTTTTAACACATTAGTGTAAAGAATCGGGCCGATTCCTGGTTTGCTGCACCAAGGGTTTAAAGTTAATGATTAAAATGTCCGACATCTGCTCTGACCAAATCTCTACGTTTGATTTATTCAAGTTGCTGTCTAGACAGCTACCTGGTTAACAATTTGTGGAGGGTGAAATTAAAGCACTCTTTTGATCAATCAGTTCAGTTCTCCTGCCACGCCCACCTGGCCTTTGTGTTCACTATTTAAGCCAGTGCACGCTTTAACCGCTGTAAAAAATAGCCTAATGGCTTCTTAGTCCACTGTAAATAGCCCACTGTGGTTTGGGATTTATTTTCATGAATAAAAACGTTTTAAAAAAAACATCCAACCCTCTGATTTGTGACCAGTCACACCCTGAGTGTATAATACTAATACTATATTCTGTAGGAATTTTTTTTTAAATCTTCCTTTTGTTTTAATATTACAGAATGTTTGTCAGTTAAGTAATATGTCCCTATTAAAACCAACCATTTTGTCACCCACATCATCAGACAGAAGCTTACTGTGGTGTTCCCATCCTTATGTTTCAGCTTCAGATGGTGGAGCTGTTAGTGGCGCACGGGGCCAACCTGAGCGCCAAATCAGTCCTGGAGGAGACGCCCCTGGGTAAGAGCAGCTCCGTAGGGAGGCGCAGACATTTGGCTCAAGTCTGTCTCAAACATGTGCATATATGCGCCACAGACTATAAAAAAGTCTCTGCAGGTTTTTATTTATTTATTTATTTAAAGTCATGGGGCCTCAGAAAATTGCAAGATGAAGCCCATAAGAATGTAATTTCATGTGAAATCAGCACAGAACTGATTGTGGGTTGTCTGGCAGGCTCGTAAATGTTGTTACGAAGGTCTGACGATATGGAAAGGATCTCTCCAGAGATACACCTGCATCAGTTTACCTCACTAACTGTAAAGAAAATGACAGTCTGTAGTTTGTACAGTCAGTATTTGACTGTTCTCTTCTTCAGGCCTCTGACGTAGTATCCCCTTCAGCGCCTCTAGTATATTATCGAGGGGAGGTGCTCTGGACAACAGGCACTGAATGGGATTCTAACATGTAATTGTCTGCAGTTTCTTTAGTTACTGAGGTAAAAAGATGCAGGTTTACCTCTGTAGGGATCCTTTCCATGTTGTCAGACCCTTATAATAACATTGACAAACCTGTCAGTGGCTAAAACAAGCGGTTTACTTTGATGTGCATGTTTGCTTCATAGGATTCCATTGTGTAGCCATTTTGCAGTTGTCTGTTTTGGCGCCCCTAACTCAATACTGGACAGATTTTGATAGATTTTGTCCCTAGTAAAAATTGGGACCCAATAAGATGTTTTTTTTTTATTATTATGATTTAATTTCAATAAATGTGTTTATGGATGCTTAGCCTGAGTTGGTTGCTTATTGGCACTGTTCTGCGAACATGGGGGGTTTGTTCGATTGCCTTTGCAGATGTCAGATTTGTGGATAATGCTATATATTCACGTGGTTGATGTTTCTGTAGATGTTTGCGCAGATGAGGAGGTGAGGGCCAAGATGATGGACCTGAAGCACAAACACGATGCCATCATGAAGAGTCAGGATCGACATAAGGGCTCCTTACAGAGACGAGCCTCCAGCACCAGCAGCAGAGGGTAGGAGACAAACCAAAACCTTGAAAATGGCTACAGTGGGAGTTTAGTCACAGCCTAATGTTTTACTGTTGCATCTATAGAATATTAATGAGTTGGTGTCTCTGCAAGGCTGATACAAATGGGAAAGTGTGTCAGTGCCCATTTATGTCTGCAGATCTGCATTCATTGTTGTTGACCTGTGTCTGTTGTTGTGTGGGAGCAGAAAGGTTGTGCGGCGTGTGAGTGTGAACGAGCGCTCCAGTCTGTACCGAAGGGAGCATCGTAAAGAGGCTAAGGTGTGGCAGGAGCGAGGCCGGGAGCCTGAGCCTCCCGACGACGATGAGGACAGACAGACAGATGCTGAGCTCAACCAGCATCCAGCGATGGTGAGACAAAAAAAACATGTACAGCTTAATTAGCTGATCTTTGGGTGTGACATAAGGGGCCTTCTTTTGGTGGTGAAACTTGGTGAAAATGACTTATTTCGCCTGAGTGGATTGTCTTAAACGATATATGTGAAAATTCTACAGAGGTGTGGATTTTTGGTAGAGGTGTGGTGAAATATACTTCATTGATAGGGAACATTTGCAAGTGGGATTCACAAACCATCACTGCCAAATTCTGATTTATCTGATTTACTTTAAAACATGTCAAGCTACAATTATATGTCAACAAATTGAATTATTGTGAACAACAGAAGCACTTTTTATTCCTTGTAAAAGTGCCCCTGGCGAACGCTGTTCAGAACCCACAGAGATATTGCCAATGCATCATCTTTAATCTCGTCTGATGAATTCAGTTTAAAAGGGATTGCGTGGCAGTGCTATTCGTCGGCTTTAACCGAGCGCTTCGCTAATGAACTCCGGCCTGGCTCTGCACTCAGTGCCTTTGACCACACCTGTACCTCTCTCTCTGCACTTAGTGCCTTTGACCACACCTGTACCTCTCTCTCTGAAGCATCTTATGTTGTGCAACACTTATAACATGCACCCACAGACAAACACTCAGCTGCAGGTCAACCGCCATACCACCAGAGTGAGGCACACATCCAGAGATCAGTAAAGATTTCATGATAAGACACACACACACACACACACACACACACACACACATCCATAATCATGATCAGTGTGACGCTTTCATAAAAGAATCCACTAATTTCTCGGGTGCCCTTGTGCTTGTCTTCCAGGCGTCGAGCTCCGCTGCAGGGTTGCATGGCCAGGATGGGGAGCGGCTTATAGATTCTGGGGTACTTGGGAACGGAGGAGCAGCCACCTCCCTGTCCTCCTCTGTGCCTGGAGAGTTCCGTGGAGGGGGCCGCATGGACCGCAGCGCGTCCTACCAGCTGACACCCCCGTCAGGTACCGTGTTGGGTGAAGGTGATCGAGCGGACAGCATGTCTCGGGAAAAGTCCCACCAAACGCTAGCCGAACTCAAGAGGCAGCGGGCGGCCGCCAAGCTCCATAAACACCCCGCCCCTCCTCCACCTTTGACCCCGCCCGCCGAGGAGGAATCTGTCCCTGCTTCTTCCGACCCCACACTTCCAGAGACACAGGAAGGGGTGGGGCATCAGGAGGAAGTGATCTCACCCAACACTGTTTACTTCACACCAGCCAGCGGGGACCCGCCCCTCCTCAAACTCCGCGCACCGGAGGAGGATTCGCCCAATACCAAGGAGCCCTGCTGTGGTCTCATGTAGAAGGAGAAATGGCACAGACACAAGAGCTCGGAGTGCGCACACAATGTGCATGAGCTTTAGAACATTTTTTGTCGATTTTGTTAAATTGATAAGCCTTGCTGAAGCACAGCACCATAGACGCACACCACACACTTCACACTCCCCCCCCCCCCCCCCACACACACACACACACACCTGCACATGCACTAATGCCCAAATACACACAAAGCATCACTGCTGTGCAGGCAATACCCATAATCCTATGGCGGACATGGACATATGCAATTACGTTTTTAAGAGACATTTGCATAGTGTATGGAACATTTGAGCTGAAAAATGAAGACCCCTTTCAGAGATTGTATATGGGAAGCGCACTTGAAACAAAGCAAGGCATACGCTATCAAACCGCATACTTGCACGTCAAAGGTTGGGAATAATGGAAATACAGATTTTTTTTTTTTTCTCTCTTCATGTCGTTCCAAATGTATTGTTTGTTAGATTTATTTAATCTGGGGGATTTTGATCCCAAAGTTCGTACAAGCCTTAAAACATTTTTCTAGACTAAACCTTAATGAGTGAAGTTCAGCACAAACTGTGATTCCATTATGGCTACTAGGCCCAGAGCAGCTCATACCGGGCCAACAGGACCACCCTTTCCACACTCCATTTAACTACATTAAATATATATTTTGGGCCAAATCTCTGGTTTAAGGCTTGAGTCCAAGGGTCTCTTTACATGGGTTAGGAAACTACACATCTTACCTGAAAAAGGAAATCCCAAATGTTTGTCGAAGCCTTCCACAGAGGCTACTCAACAAATTTTGCACTTTACTGTGTTAAAATGAAGAATGCTATGTTGCAGTAAATAATATCATTGTGTTTTAAAGTAATATTTCCCATGTGTGGCTTTAATTGCAAAACAGACAATCATATATGATTACACTTTGTTTGATTGTGCTCTTGCGCAGAAGACAAGTGGTCTTTTTTCAGTTGCTATTTGATTTTGATGAGAGGATGAATATGAATGAAGTGTATGTACAATTTATAGGGCGAAACATTATCCTTAAATAATGGAAGGGTTTTCACTCTATACAAGATTTCTTTGTAAAAGTGCTTTCCGAGATTTTCGCCTAACCCCAGTGTTTGTCAAATATTTCCTAATGCCTAGATTATTTCAAATTATTGGTTATGATTTATGTGTACAGCTGGTGAATTGATTTGGTAAAAATGTTGATCGTGTTTTCTTTTCTAAAATGAGATCATGCCTGATTATGATTTAAAAGCTACCTTTATAATTTATTTATTTTATTTATTTAGAAGTGAAACTGAACACTCCTGTTGTAGGAGGGCACAGAGCAGGCGCTGTGGGGTGTCAATGTAAGCCTTACTCATTTGACCTTGCATTGCCATTTACTTGATGTGCTCAGATGATGTCAATATTTATATATATATAGGGACTGTATCTGTCAACCTCTGGCTCTCAGTCTTCTGTGCCAGGTGGCAATAATAAGTCTTGGATTTCAGATAAAAATGCTACTTTGAGAACTCCAGTGCAGATGGTATATAGCGCACTAAAAATGCCTGTACAAGTCATTTGTGTTTTTTATCAAACAATAAACACATTGTGATTATAGATAAAAGAAAATGATGCTGTGTCTGCCAAGAGAGCTATTTTGAAAAGTGATCTTACCAACCCATCTAAGTTAGTGTAGTACTCATATGGTGTTCATGAAGGTGATCTGACCAACCCATATAAGTTAGTGTCGTACTCATATGGTGTTGATGAAGGTGATCTGACCAACCCATATAAGTTAGTGTCATACTCATATGGTGTTCATGAAGGTGGATAGTAAATCCATTATGAAGGTACTAATCTCATCCATGTAAAGCTTGTCAAATAAACCCCTCTTATTCAGTTTTGGTTTACTCCAGTTATTGGTATAGTGATGTCAATAACAGATCTGCTAACATAAATCACTGTAGGCAAAAACACAGTGGCCATATGGAATAATAAATCTTCAGTTCGTACATATTATGTGGAAAAGCTTTTTCACATTTACTTTGGTGTGCTTATAATTTGCATTATGTGAAAAGTAGCTTATAGACACACACATTTCCAATTTGATTGTAACACTTGTTTAATGAGCGCCAAGCATCGACATCTCTATGATTACCACAGTGACTACAGTACACAAACACAATAAAAGCTTGAGAAATGATTTTGATCATGTCTGTTTGCAGGTTAACATTGTTTTTTATTAATTTAGTTTTTGCCCCCCCCTTTTTCAACTACATTGTAGAGAAAATGTGGTGAAATCATTGTATGAGTTTGTTTTATACCATTGACTGCCAACAGAAGCACATGGGTCATTGTTTGACATTGACCACCAATAGCCAAATACCTTTTGAAGAAAGTGAGAGTAGTTCTGACTTCGGTAGTATGGACCAAATTGAGAACTGATTCAATTTCATTTTATAGTGCTTTATGTTTCTACGATTATCTGTCTAAAGACTATCTGTCTAAAGTAGTGTCTCACTACATGAGATGTATTGTTTTATTGTGTAAGAATTCATTCTCATGAGGAGGTAAACATTGCCCTCTCGTGGTGACTTTAAGCAACTGCCATGCTCGGCTATGAATCTGAACTATATCTGTGCCTATATATACATGATATAAGTTTCTTTATACATCATAAATGATGAGTAACACAAATGCAACTTAACCTGCATTTACAATCGTAGTGAATAAGAAAAATATATGTCCAGCCCCCTAAGGGCACATTGAATTAGTATTTGGAACCAACCAGATTCACGTCTTTATCCTGTTTTGGGACACTTGTTTGCAAGACAAAGAAAACCTGTGAAAAAACTTGACAGTCCATGAGCCAGTTCATGACTTAAACAAGTTCTTGACCAGCACAGTCAATGTGAAAAGCAGGACATTAAATCGTACTATTTTTAGGTGCTCCCACTGGCCCGTGTCCCTGAACCTATGAGTCACCCCCCTGGACTATGCTGGCTGTGGGCCAGTTGTACCCATACTTGTGGAAGTTGTTGAGGCATAAAAGAGACGCAGGGGCTGAGAGCAGCTTTAGAATGAATCTCTCCTTTGTCATTGCAACCAAGAAAAGTACAAATTCATTCATGCATATGCATTTGTGTATTTTTATTTTACAATTTAATTTTGCTGTAGTATTTCTTTACTTTTAATTGGTTTGTTAATCGATTAAAAAATACAACTCATTAATCACACAATATGCTGTGATAAATCGTGATTAATGGCTTTTTTTCTTCTTACGACTGAAGCTTGTAAATATGGATATTTAAGTGTAAAATCACAGAATTAATTTAGAATCAAGGTAAAGTATATTTAAATTACTATTGTTTAAATACTCAATAAACTTAAGCTTGTGACTTCAGGTGTAGGCTACCACATATTTTAACCATTACATATGCACGAACAGAAATAATAACAAAACCATCAGACAGCTGATATTTTTTAACGCGTTACATCGCAAAAAATGAACACGTTATTTAAATTGAATGTAAATGTATTTACACACGCAAATATGTGCTAAAGGCTCAATTTGTGTGCATGCAACAAGAATCTGTCACGAGTCCACTGGCATCTCCTTCAGGCAGTCAAGACGTAGAGCAACATGCGTAGAAAGCAGACTTGAGAACGTCAGTTGGGCGCATCACATGCCCAGGTCCCCCCTACATGGACAAAGATCGGGTATCTCCCTCGTGTGTTCTCAAGGCACACAGTTCACTGCATTCCCACACCTGGTCTGACCCCAGATCAATGCCCAGCTATGAGTGTTTCCCTTGACAGGCTAGAACACCGTCTCAGGATCAGATACCAAATGAGTTCAGCTGATATGGACCGTTGGCCAGCACTGAATAGCAGATTGCTAAACCAACAGCCAAAGGGCACGCGGAAGGCCCCCTGCTGCCACACCTACAGGGGGATGAGGGTGGTGGTGGAATGATGCAACCAGCGTAGTTCTTGAATGCCACATTCCACATAACGGCTTCTTAATACAGAGCAGAGAGTGACAGAGATAACGAGAGGCAAAGACAATCAGTAAGGACGGTGTTTTCATCTCTTGAATTGCATCTCAGAAGGTAGGCTGTCCTCCATGCAAGTAAAGCCAATTAACCCAAAACGCTAAAATATAATGTGCACTTGCTCTGACTGGCAGCTAACGTTACATTATTTTATTGAAATAATTACTAACCATGTATTGAGATAATTTTCCACTAAGTCGTCAGACTCCTCATTGTCCTTGAGACCTGTAGGTGGAAATGGTCTTTTTTTTTTTTTAAAAGACAGATTTTTACGAAGGGTGTTTTTTCTCTTAAACGCGTGATCAGGTGTTTCAAATGTGTCACCTAATCACGAAGGGTGATTGGTTAACATTTACACGCCTTTTGAACAATCACCAAATCATGAAGGGCGGTTATTCAGAAGACGTTCAAATGTTACTCACTTGTGATTAAATGGCAATGAAAAAGTGTAGACGTTCGTAGGCTTGTTTAACAGGTGTCTAGTTGTCTGGGCAGTTAGCATAATTGATCCATTGCGAATACAAGGCTACTCGAGTTTGCTCAAGAGGTTCCCGAATGTGATTTAGAATATTGTCCGATAGGAGTAATCCGCTCGAAGAGCTTAGTGATGCAACATTTGTAGTAACAGAGAGAACAAGTAGGCAGTGTGTAGTGTGTGTGCGGCTTATTATACGTCTAAGGTTTGTGGTTTCATTATATCTGTGAGCCCAGTTCCCCAGTTTTAAGAGCTAGAATAAAATTAAAGTCTACTTAAAGGAATCAGTTCAACTTAAAACCCAGTAAGCTATCTTGCATAGGCCTACTTTATGGACCTTATCTAAACAAAGAAATAAACAAATCAGAATCAATCAATCAATCAATCAATCAATCAATCTTAAATATGTCTTTTGTAAATACATAATTTACAATTCAGGATCAATATAGTTTATATCCTAAAAGTCTTATCTAAATATATAAATTATAATTCAGGATCAAAATCAACACACAAATATCTAAACATGTGGAGCCAAGCGGGACTGTTGTTTAGGACCAGTCTGATAGGATGAGATTCAGATTCAAAAGTTCTGATGATGATGAAAAGATGATGGTCCTTCTGTGAGTTTGTCACACAACTGATTAGGAATATATACAGTAGCCTACCTTTTTGTCAATATACAAAAGTATGTCTTTGTGTGTGTGTGTATGTATGTATGTATGTATGTATGTATATATGACCAAGTAGGCTACACCTCCTCAGCAGGAAGAGTTGGCAGGGTAATGTTTCGGACTCTGTTGCCCCGGGTGATCACTAAGAGGAGAGACTTTTGAACTGGAGAAAAAGCCAAGGAGCAGCTAAACTCTTCCTAACAAAATGTTTTCAATGTCAAGGAAGTTGATGACTGCAGGCAAACGCTTTTGTCTCTCTCCGTCTGTCGGCAGTATAAAGCTCCAAAGACTGTAGCCCTCGCTGTAATTCCGTCTCTTCCTTTCATACTCCATGGATCAGGGAAACACCCACTGCAGGGCTACTCAGCTAGCGCACCTGATGTACCGGCTAGCTAAGTTAACTGTAAGGAACACCGAAAACACATTCATGACCTGAAACTAAACTGTCTAAAGATATTGGTTTTGACCAGTGGGAGCATGTGCAGGAGAGGGGGGCTGCCTGCAACATATGCACAAGCAGTGAGTGACCCTCCTCCTGGCTCTGATTGGTTGTTTGCAAATGGCCTTAGGAGCACTACATATAGCCAGTTGGGCCTGATGTTTTTACAGATTATCTGCCCCGATGTACTACTGTCAGGAGATAATGACAGTTTTAGCAAATATGACAAAAAGTACATTTTCTAAGGGTTCCCTACTACCAGTGGTGTATAAAGTACCCAAAAGCCATACTTGAGTAAAAGTAAAGATACCTTACTGGAAAATGACAAAAGTAAAAGTAACCTTTTAGAATACTACTTGAGTAAAAGTCTTAAAGTATCTGATCGTTACTGTACTTAAGTATCAAAAGTAATTTTCTGATATTAAATGTACTTAAGTATTGAAAGTAAAAGTACAAGTAAATGCTGTTAATAAAAAAGCAAAGGGTCAGAATTTTGAGAATTATGAAGTTTATTCCGACTAGAATGAGCATACTTATAAACTGGGCCTTATTTGAACACAATTTTAACACAATAGGCAATACTAAAGCAGCACCGAAAGTAACAACCCAGTCATTACTTGAAACTGAAAAATGTTTTGTTCATCTTCAAACAAAACGTCCCAAAAAGCCATTTCAATTTTAATCTTTGTAACATTTTGTGAATGTGCTCCTGAGTATCCCAAGGTATGCATAAGGCACAACCTGAGAGCAATAACCTGGCGATCTGATACAAAGTTATAGCATTACATCAGGATCATCAGTTTTACAAGCAAGTTATCGGTACAGTGACTGTGAAATACTTTCAGCAACATTTCAGCAGCTATTTTATACACACTGCTACGTTACTGTACTGTGCTGTAGATTGTCACCATCCTAGCTAGCTAGCTAGATACCTCGCCAGAGATGGAATAAAGAATGAGAAAAAATCATCTTTGTAGGTTATTAGCTAGCTTGAAATATTATATACAGATCTTACCCAGCGGTGAAAGAACATGACTAGTCTACAATAATGTGCTGGTGGCATTTAATGAAGAGGTCGTGGGGTTTCTCATTTTTTGATTGAGAGTATGCTTTTGCTTCGATTATTGTTGTGTCCCCTCCGTTGTTGATCTTAATGTTTTGGATATATCCTTCCACTGCATATTGCAGTCCATTTTGCCTTGATCTGGAGGATATCGCGGAGATATTACTCCAAAAAAAATCACTGACACTGACAGACAGTATAGTATAGTGCATGAACGAGTTCAAAAGACGTAGAAACAGTAACTAAGAGAACGGTGCTTTTGCAAACGGCCACTGATTCGCCAAACCTGCTTGCAGTCTGTGTTCTACCACAGTCCCCGACGTTGGTCTCGTCACTCTCATGATTTTTTTTTTTTCTAAAGATGATTTGATTTTGTAACGAGTAACGAAGGTTTCAGGAGAAATGTATCGGAGTAAAAGTATCAGTTTTCTTTGCAAAATGTAGCAAAGTAAGAGTAAAAGGAAACAGAAATATAAGTAGTAAAGTAAAGTACAGATATCCAAAAAAACGACTTAAGTACAGTAACGAAGTATTTCTACTTCGTTACTATACAACACTGCCTACTACAGCTAAGGGTTAAGGACGTAATGTACTAGCTCACCCAATAGAATGAGGGCTCATGCAGCAGGTGATTCATTTTTAACACTAAATTAGCTAAATTAGAAGTGGACAACTAAACAGTTGATGATCATTGTTCTTAATTTGCACTCATCACCACTGTTTAGCTGTGCATGTACAAGCTATGTTTAACAAGTGTTTAAGGCTTAGGCCTAAGGGTTGACCAGAGGGGTATTCCAAGTAGGATACGGCCTTGTTCAATGCAGAAATCTAGCGCTTAACTAGCCACTATCTTGTTACATAAAGGTTCAAACTGCACGAAATTTGACACACTGCATCACTACCACATTCTTTGGACGCAAACATGAAAATGTGAAAATTTCGCCTATAGAGAGCAATGGAACTGACACATTTCACCTCTTATTACACGGCTCTTCTTAATGCTGTAGAATGCTCCATTCACTTGAATGGGGCTTCCCAACGTTCTGTGGTCAACTATTTTTCCATATTTGACCGTTGCTATGCATAATTGACCGCTGTCAAGGGAAGTGGCCTTTTTGCCTCGGATTCACGTCTTTCGTAGCACTCCGCAAGTAGTCCGGTAATTTATCAACCTCTGTGTATTCCGTTGCTTAGCGACGTCAGCTGCTCTGATCTTGAGTTTCAGCTGACAGTTGAGCAGCTGTGTTCTAAAGAATGTTCAACGTCTTTGAAGTTCAACGTCTTTGGCGAACTATTTCTCTGCTTTTTAACACCACGAATGGTAACAAATAAATTGTAATTAAAATGATATTATAAAAAGACACACTGTGTTAAGTTATTTTTTCGTTTTGGCAAGTAGCCGTGTAATAAGCGGGATAATGTATAGAACGCCGGTCATTATCGGGAAAATAAGCCCCTTCAGGGCGAAGCAACACCCCTCCGCTTCGCGTCGGGGTGCGGTTCGCGTTCTATACATTATCCCTTACTTATTTGCCCACATCTGTTAAAGTTCCATTTGGCTTGCTCATCAAAATATTCGCCAACAGCCAATCAGAATTCAGCAGCCATTATATGCCTGTGATGTAAAGTTTCAAATGTAATGAAATTCTGTTTGGACCCCGATGATCGCTGCTTGAGAGTTTATTTAAATGTATCGTTATGATGGTGTATACCCTAGTCCTGTTATAAATGTGGATACTCTACATTTTAGTATTGTTTTCAAACATAATCTTGCCTTTAACATATAATCCTACGTTTTATACATAGGTGCATGTCTCTCAAAACTTTAAGTAAATGCCAAGTACATTTATACAAATAAGCTCATATTGTTTTTTATGTATACATGTAAACTTCACAAAATGCTCAAATTTAACAAAAGGATATATCTGTTAGAAATTGACACTTATGCTTCTTATTAACTAGACAGGTCGCAAAACCACAGAATGTAACTGACAGATACTGCTTCACAACTTATCAGTGTACCACTGATACCCACAAACTGTAGTTCCTTACATTTTCACTAAGAATGAGACATACAACCGTTTTATTAATCTATTTTCAAATCAATTCAGATTATTAGGGTGTCTGAGGGCCTCTAGTAATGGTTGGGGCCAGGTCTGGTTAATTAACATTTAATTTGTATTGTGGTTATACCTGAATATCCATCCAAGGAAATTGCATTGAAAAATGCCTCCTAGTTGCCAACTTGCCATAAAACATTTCATAGGTAATAAAGTAGGCCTAAATCAATTTAGAGTTTGATTAAAATAATTTAAACTTTTCCTTCTTAACATGTTGTGTTTAAAGAGGTGGGTTTATATGAATGATACTTGCTGGTATGCAATCATGTCTTTCACTATAATACTTTATAGTGTACTATACTTATAATTTGTACTCTACTGTACTCTATTTAGGTTGGAATTCATGTAATAACTAGTGCTGTCAGTTTAACGCGTTATTAACGGCGTTAACGCAAACCCATTTTAACGCCGTACATTTTTTTATCGCGAGATTAACGCGATTTTTTTTTCAATCATTTTTTTTTTTTTTAGATTAACATTCTTTTTGGCCTCGCAGACTGTGTAGTATGCTAACGTTGCGTTTTGAGTGAATGGTGAGCGCGATACGGCGAAATGGATGATAAAAAGCTTCTGAATGGAAAGTTTACTTTTAAAAGTTGTGTTGTGCAAAAGAAGCGAGCTTCACTGTTGTCTGAAAATGTCAACAGGCAGCTGGCTGAAAGCAAAGAAGTAGTAGGCTTACCTTTTATTGGTAACCTAACTGTTACAGTTCACTGTTTCTGAAATAAGAGGCCTGACTGCTATGTTCCCAGCAAACTTGGAAAAAAGAAAATATTAAGCCATGGTTTAATTGCACTATAGGCTGAGTCCTTGTTTACCTGAAATGTGCACTTTATAATTTTATTTTGTACCGCCCTGTTTGGCAATGTTGGTTTTCAATAAAAAAAAACATTTGCATAAAGCAAGCCAATCCACTTTTCAATGTTGATAAGGGCATTAAAATAAAAATAAAATGATGGAAAAAATAAATAAACAAAGGGACATTTAGAATAGATAAAAAAATGCGATTAATCGCGATTCATTTTGAGTTAACTATGACATAAATGCGATTAATCGCGATTAAATATTTTAATCGTTTGACAGCACTAGTAATAACACATTTAGTCTATGTTTATGGATTTAAATGGAGACCTTGACAATTGTGATGTTAGTATTTGCCATTATAGACAAAAAAATATGTTTCTGTCAATGTAGGTACAAATTACAACAACTCTGATGGCTATTTGTTGCCTCGCCGATGAAAATTATATACAGAAGAATTCATGTTTTAATTGATCTTAAAGTCATTGATGTCTTATATGCTGTATGTAACAAGAGGTGATACTGCTGTGTCGTCAGTAGTTGATGTCTCTTAAACGTGCTGTGTGAGTGAGCGAGCACATCTCATTTCTCATGTATGTCTGTCCTCCATCCTTGTTGCATTCCTTCCTAGTTTCTTTAATGTGTTTTTTGTTTAGAGGCAGGGGCTAAGACATAAGAAAGAAAGGAAGGAAGGGATGATTGACAAATAAAGGAAATGAGAATAACCCATCTGTCCTTTAGTCCTCCATCTTCATTCTGTCCTTGTTTCCTTCACGTTTTATTAAAGGGAGGGCCTAGATTGTAACGGAAGAAAGGAAGGAAGAGAAAAGGTAAAAAATGTTGTGTAGGGCCTAGACTACAACATACTTTGCATTGCTTCATCATCCAGGGTTAGGCAAAAACGCCAGAGTCCTGTTCATAACTCATAACTTTTGTTACAGGAGGCCTATATTGTTATAGGCCTAATTGTTTTGTTACATTATTAGTTATTGTTGCTGATGTCTTATTGTGTGTAATCTATGAATTAAACTTTATCATAGCCATGTATGTACACAAATAAGTTGTATGGTGTTCGCTACAATTCACAGTTTTGGCTAGCCATAGATCTTGAAACGTATCCCCCTCGGGTACGGGCCTTACTGAATATTACCTATTATCAATTATACCTGTGCTTGTCTCCCATAATTTTCAGTATCTACTGATGGCCTGTTAGTGGGGCTTTATGTAGCCCACAACACATCTCACACACGACCTTACTTTCCCAAAGGAATAGCCCACACTGCAGCCAGATGTTCATTTTAAGGTAAGGAGTCTCAGCACTGTTGTGTCGGTTGTGCAGTTCCAGGTTTGTTCTTCACTCGCTTTCTATTGCACATGATCATAACTCATGAAAGATGGACTCTGAAGGCGGGGTACATTAAGTATGGGTACAGGGTGCATTAAGTATGGTATGCAAGTTGTATACAAATTGTTGAGTACCAGTTTGACCCGATTAATTGTTCTTATGGATTGGATTTTACCAGAAGGTAATGACTTGATATTTGTTAGCTACTTAATGTGTTTGATGCAGTGGATTTAATAAATGTAATGTTATATGGTCATCTCTTGGCATAGCTCAAGAAAAAGGAATGTTTGATGCATTGGCTTTAAAGCCTAATGCTCCAAGGCCATATCTATGCAAACAATTTTCAGGGGTTTTCATTTTGAATTTCAGTTTTAAAGTTTTAAAATCCTTAAAACTCCAGCAGTGTTATAATGTAAAGATCACATTCTACTGAACTTTAATAAATCTTACACTATTAAACTGTTAATGGAACACTACAAGTAAAATGGCAACCAAACAGCTGACAGTATTATTCTGTAAATCTTATATTCTAGACAGCACAGTACTATAATACTTTTTACAGTAATAAACTGTTGTAGATTACATACACTGCAGAATAACAGTTTATTGCTGGCAACTGTAGCTGCCAGCAGTTTACTGTAATTTAACGGGGAAACGTGTTACAGTGTTAAAGGAGGGCTACTGTCTCTTGTTATAGGTTGTTAGACAAGACCTCTCCCCGCTATTACTTTGGACCCTTCCTTCATTCATCTTTCCTCTCTAACCACCCACAGTTATCTTTGCCAAAACCTTTATACTTCCCTCTTTTTTCCACCATTTTTATGAATCAATGAAATGCTTGCAACCACGCCCCAGAATCTGAGAATCTGCATTGTCTGCTCGCCAATGTTCCTCGAGGCTACCAGATGAATTACTAGAGGAAATATTTAACATGATGAGGATGTAGCCAGTCTGAACCTGTTTTTCTGAAAGGGCAGTAGTGTCTATAACTTTTGAGAGAGGGGGAGGGTGGTTGTGCAAGAGTGCTGTGGCTGTAACCCTATATGCTTCCACCACTGAGGAGAGACTTAGACATGTGCATGCTGGGATGAGGCTGGATTCACACAATGACAATAGACATGAAACTAGTTTATATGTTTATATGTTGTTGTCATTAGTTTGGTTGACTGCAGCTGTTCTTCTGAGATGTGTTTAAATTACAGCATGTTGCCATACATAGCCTATGGCTCTCATAAACAGAATAACATTGGCAACTTCAGTGAATTAAACTGAGAAACCAGAGCCTATCGGTCAAAAGAAAAAATAAAGACATTAATCTATTAGGCTACATGACCTGCAGTTTGACCCCACAGTTCTCCCTTGCTTAGTATGAACAGCCAAGCCTTTTAGTTAAACAAAAAAGTTGCATGGTAGTAGCCTATCCCACCACACAGGACAGTGCAATTCATTTTGGTTTTTGTGTCCTGTCTGTATTTCCCTGTTGTGTCACTGGATGGAACAATCATGCACCCATTCCTTCACTTTTACTTTATTTGAATAAATGTGAACGTCACAAATAATGAAGTTGCCTAGGCTGCATCATGTAAGGGATAACAGCCACCGAAATGTGTACCGTTACAGAGATACTCTTTTCTGATTGGATGGCAGGTGTCGTGATATTTCTTTATAATGGGACACCTATGAAGTACATCAGGTAAAAAGGTTGAATCACCGTTGTATACTATGGAAACTTTAAATGGTAACTGTAACAACCGTAGTAAATAACGCTTGACTTAAAGCTGTCTATTGATAGAGGTTACTACAGTGATTAACCCTCTGGGGATGATCAATTATGTCTGGAATCTCGGATCCAATCTTTGCACCACATCATCATTCCAACGTGATAGTGTTGCCATAAACCTTGAAGGCTTTTTCTTCCTATTAATCCACTGAAAAATAAAATGACTGTTTGAAAAGTATCTAAAATACGTGAAATGTTCAGGTATGTTCATCTCTAAGTCACAGCACCAGTAGGGCAGTGTAAACACCCAACCCTTCATTAGTACTTCTATTCACATGTGTCAAGACTTCTTCATTACCTGTGGCTTTGAGAGAGGAGATAGGCTAGACAATGCGGCAGAAAGGCTGCTGTAAACAACACTCCACCCAGGTTCAAGGAGGCTATAATCCCTTTATTTTGAGGCTAGCCCTGCCATTTGGAACTCAATGGTAGAATCGAAGGAGATGTAGCCCTAATACGTGTAGAGATATGGAGAGAACTGGGGTATTTGTTGTTACCAAACTTTTAAAATCTAAGGACAATAAGACATAGTGGAATATGGAGCTAGAACTTGATGAACTACTAACTTACTGTCTAGCAAGCTGGTAAACTACCAAGCATAATCAGAAACAGCTAGGTTGCTAAAGGATTTGGGCTTAGCAATAATGGAATAATTTGTTACCAAGCAAACTATCCAATGTTATCCTTGTCTGTGATTTAAGAAAAAAGTACTAAGTTAAACAGGTTGGCTTTGAAACATGTTTCCTTTGTGGGCTATACCTGCATGCATTCCTAAATACAGCTCTGGCATCCTAGGTATAAGCGAGACAATGGCCTTTGAGGTATTACGTTATAGGCCTACGAAAATATTGGACTCGGTGAGACTTTGCGTTGCGTTGTGGAGTAACAAAGGGTGTTCCACAAGGATCAATTTTGGGTTCTGTCCTCTTCACCATTTATGAGTGTCAAGTCCATCTTTATGCTGATGACACTATTGTGTATTGTATTGCTGATTCTGTTCAACTAGCCATTGAGAACCTGCAACTTTCCTTTAATGCTCGTCGGGAAGCTCTTATTAATCTCAAACTAGAACTAGTTCAAGTAAGTTTACGTAAAACAAAATGAATGCGGTTTACTAGTGCTACAAATATTGATTATAACAGTTTGCATATATCCACTTCAAATGGATCTATAACATTGGGAGTCACTGAATATAAATATCTTGGCATCTAGCTTGGCGAGAAACTTACATTTAATTACCATATACACAATCTTGTCAGTAAACTGCAACAGAACTTCTTTTACAGAAACAAATCCATCTTCCCTATGAATAGTAATAAAAGGATTGTTGGAGCAGTTTTCATGTCGACTGAACCCTATCAAACCCACTCAAAACTGGCTTTTGCTTGGACTTCCTGGAATGACCTTCAACATGCTCTAAAATCAACGGACAACTCAAATCTATGATCACAATCTTCCCTGCCTCAATTTGAAACTATTTTAACTGATTTTTTTTTCTGGGAATTGTTATCTGTCTCTTGATGTTTTTTATTTATTTATTATTGTTTTAGTTTGTTTAGTATGTTTTGTGTATTATGTTTGTATGTTTAATCTAAGATCTTGACAACAATGAGGATGACACTAGCCTACTAGCTATGTAAGCAATTTTGTTGAATGACTAATGAACGTACTGCCGATAAATCTACAGCAGTAGAACTTTACCAAAACGGGCAGTTAAGGAACGCACCATAATAGTTAGATTCAAAAGTTTGATAATGATGACGTCAAATACATGTTTATACATAAATCTCTGGATTCATAACCAGTGTTGGCTTGATGTTCAATGGTTATTCTTAACATTGATTGCCAATTAATACCCTACATAAAGAGATGACTTTCAGATGCGCAATATCTCCGATTTCAAGGTAGTTATGCTTGAGTTTTTTCTTTGAATTAGAACAGTTTAGACAGTAAATTGGGTCATTTTAGCTACAGTTACCTAAGGTTGCGTTAACGCCAGATATTATAGTAAAGCCAGCGTACCCTTGTTTCCCTCTAAGCGGAAGTTAAAAGTTAGATAACGTTTTCTTTTTTTAGAAGTAACTGTTACTTCTGTATAGCTACTATACTGTAGTGACCTAATTTGGCACTGCCGTTAGATGCAAACTGTATGTAGTAGGAGGGGCATCATCACACTGTCGTAGGTTGGCTGGTGAGGACTGGGGAGGGGATAAGGGAAAGTGAGCCAATTACAAGTTTTAAGACACAACAACATTTGGCAACACGAAGAGAGTCTGCAGTCACACTTCAATGAGACTGTGACAGCTGCGCCTATCCCTTCCGAAAAACTTTTTGGTAACTGATGTTGTTAGCTGCTAGCTGTGTTGTTAACGAACAGAAAAGTGTCATTTTTAAACATTTGCATTGATTTGGCTTCCGTCAATTAAGATAGCTCACTAACCTTATATTCGTTGTAGTCTGTCAAGAGATCAGTCAGTTATCTAACTAGCTAACGTTAGTTGGCTAACATGATAAACAATGTGTTGTAACTTTAGCGTCTAACCGTTTTGTTAAGCAAACTCTGGGGGAACCTTACAGTAGCTTAGGCTACACGCGAAAAACCTAACCAAATACCTATTGTGAACACGTGAATTCACTTTTGTCTGATCGCAGAAATGCTTTTGCCAAACAGTTGCAGGATACAAACACGTGTGCCTGCGTCGGTGTGCCTAGACTGCCAACCTGTGGATACAAAAGTGTACGTTACGTGAAGTTCAGCAATATATATATTCTCCCCATTCCTTTCTCTTCCGTCTCAGACTTTGGAGTGCATCTGCGAGACCATCTAAGCCACGACTAGATATCGGCACAAGGAAAATGGCAGAAAACGGCGTCTTGCACCCGGAGAGGGTACTTACCCTAGACACCATGAATCCCAATGTGAAACGGGTTGAATATGCAGTCCGCGGCCCTATTGTCCAGCGGGCTGTGCAGATCGAGAAGGAGCTGAAAGAGGTAACATTAACGTAAAGTGTTCTTGTGATTCTGTCAATATACTGGTTTCCGTTCATTTAATGTATCTGTACTAAGTGACCGTGTGTGCCATTCCTGGAGTTTGAGAGAAGATATGAGGTATGATGCCTGTTGCCTTTACCAGTATTTTCTATTCCAGAGTAATATTCACACACTCCATTTCAGAGTATAACACAAATGTTTCAAATTTTCTGGTAACCACATCCACCATATGGTGCATACATTTTAAACTTTGCTTCGGAATACCCTTTCACTGTAAATAATGGGCGCGTGATGCCTCCCTCCCACTTGACTCATTTCATGAGTTGGTTTTCTGCCATGTCAATAATATTTGTTCACTCAGTTGACAGTATCACAAGTATGCAAGTATCACAAGAGGTTTACTTTGAACAGTGAAGACACATCCTCTATGTATGAACCACTACAGACTAGTATAGTTCTGTTTTTCTATGGAGTTGAATGACACAGCAGCTGTTTATCAGTCCATTCCCTTGTCATTGCTAAGCCACTCCCATTTTCTTATTTCCAAGTGATTCTCCCCAACTGTCATTGTTAACTTATTGTACATCACAGCTGGTTGCACATCCCTGCTGACCGTACAAAAAGCATTGTTGGTTAATGATTCCAGAGGGACTCAACTGGGATTTAATGTTTAGAAGAGTTGCAAAGTGCACTTGTGCCAAGGTGGTTTTCATCTCTTTTGGAAATAGACAAGATCATTTTCTTGTGTAGTTTCACACAGTGGATCCTCAGAGAAAATACATAATGTTTAGCAAAATCAATAGTTTGAGAAGGAAGAATGGAAGTGCAAGAAAGGTGTGACCCACAGATGTTTTAAAATGCTAGTAGGAGTTTGAACAAGTGCAGACCCGATAAAGGGGGCTTTTACACACTCTCCTGCAAAAAACTGTGCTGAACTAATCTGTGTTTCTGTTTGATAGCGGGTGTGCCTCTGCATAGTGTGTGTGCGCGTGCACGGGTATACTTTTCACACCCTGGCTCCCTTGTTCTCTGTCATTTTCAACAAAGACCCCTCTGTGAGAAGAAGAAGAAGAACCAAGTCCTTTCTGGCACTGTAGAAAACTTAGGCTATAGTTTGTGCTCTATGGCGGCTCTGCAGTATGGTGCTCATAAATGAGAGAATCGTTGCCTAGTAATTGCATTTTGGGTTACATAATCCAATAGGACTAGCTTCAAAGGAGCCCTTTGTCACTGGCTGTCCTTTCCTAGCCTGCATGGAACCCCCTCCCCTATTGTAATAAGGGCTTTTTTGAGCCAGTGGGAATAATAAACACGTCTTCCCATCAGACAGGGACAAGCTGAACCTTTGCACAAGGAATGTCATTTTGGTTTTAGCCTCGTAGGTCAAACTTCAGTTGAGTTCTGACCAGATGAAGCCATTGTGAGCAGGACATCTGCAGTGACCCTGGAAGTTCATGTCATCAGCCAGTCCTAATGCATAGGTCATACGGGGTGATTCAAATCCAGGCAGAGCAGGCGTGCCTGTGACTACTGTGACCAGCACGGGCCAGGGGAAGCTCAGAGTACTCGAGTATTACATTTTGAAGTTTCTACATCAACATTGAGTACTCGTTAATCCCGTGATGCTAGAGCTCTCGTGCACTCAATCTGAAATGAAATAAAGTAATTTGGGAATTTTTCTGCGATGGCAAACAGGAAAACATGAGGGTTTGTGGAGGGATGTGTGATCTTCCAGCTATGAAAAGCACTAGATTGCCTTTGGCCTTCTCTCTGTCTCTCTCTTTCCCTGCATGCCTTTTTCTTTCCCACACTGGTATTTAAATTCACCAGTGGTCACTCCATGCCTAAATGGGTAGTCTGTGTCCCTGTGCCAGGGGTGCCAATGTGTCTAGCTTTGAGCTTTACAAGAGTCCAAGGGACTGGCAGCACAAAGCTGCTAATGAGAGGGGAGGCGATGGAAGTGTGTGTGTATGGGAGAGGGACAGAGCTGTGTGAGTTTGTTTGTGTCAGTGCACAGGTTTGTGAGAGAAGGAGATGATGCACAAGCTCCTCACTTAAGTCATATTTGTTCTCTCTTGTATAAGCCAAATTTGAATATGATCAACAGATGAACTATGGCTATTATGGCAGAGGACAGAAAAAGAAGTTGCACTTCTCTGTGCCACTGCTCGTCACAGACGAAGGTGAGCAGGATAGTCTCGCAAACAATGCAGACGCGATGCCATGCAAACACAGGGAACTTCCCGTTTCAACTGGACAAGTTGCACACACCCCCTAGACACTGACCAATGATGGCACAGTAGGGCAGAGCCACTGCAGTTTGAGGGGCACAAGTTCACTTGTTGTTTTGACATTGTGGGGAGAGGGATTCAATTCTCACCTCGTCTTCCTTTTCAGAAGATCCCGGGTTAGAAATGAATTGACTTTGCTCAGAGCTGTTTCCCATGGTTAGAATTTATCGGATGGAATTATTATTTATTTAATTGAATAACTTGTATAAATATATTAAGTATCTGTGTTTAATTATTGTGTCTGTCATCTTTTTTTATGTCACTACTTTCAAAACTATGAGCATTGCCACTTCTGTGGATATATTGGTGATAAAATCAGACAAACAGCTGAACTACTGTTTCTACTGTCTTCTATTCCAATTAATTATCAGTCTGGTCATTTATTTGCACATGTGTACCTTTTTAAAGAGATTTTGTAGGGCATGCCTTACAAAAGCATACTCAAATAGACCTAAACGTTGAGGGACAATCTTACTTTCGTACTGAAAGTCACTGTAGTAAAGTATCCACACACTGTCTGTGCAATACAGATTTGCAGAACCGTTCCCACCTCTGCCAGTTTTTGACCTATGTGACCTGTGACCTAAGTGTTCTGGTCATGCAGTGTGTGTTTTAGTGAATCAGATTGAATGAGAGAATCTCTGTAAGCACCCAATGACGTTCTCAAAGAATAGGGGCAAGCAAGTATAATCCCGCATGACATGACTCATCCCTGACGTGCAACAGCATTATGACTGCACTGGAAACTGCAAGGCCATTTGCAGTTTTCCCAAGATTGGAAGTCATGCAGTGTTTGTTTCCCAAGAAAGCCCTTAATTTTTTTATGGAGTTCGTTGGAATTGGAAATATTAAGTAGATGGAATTTGATGGAATTATTAAGTAGATTTGTGCATGGTTTCAGGGATAATAAAGGGGTTGGCTACCACATACCAACAGATAAAGGAGCCTGTTTCCAAATGAATGTTTCTTTAATAAACATTAAGGTGTGCTGCACAGTTTTAGGGAAAATGTATAATGAATAGAAGTACCGTTTTGTTTTTCCTACTGACACCAGAAACTGTTTAGATTTTTGCTTTCACTTCTCATAAATTTCTGAAATATTTTAAAGTTGTTTTACGTTCCTGGCCACATTCCTTCACAGGCATGTCAAACATTTAAAGTGTCTTTACATTGTTTCCTCATTTAGCAGGCCTATTGGAAGCTCTAGGCACAGGGTAGATGGGATGGGACGTATTCCTAACAGTGAATTTGGTGACGATAATGCCAAAATCTGAACCGTGCTCTAGACTCTGAATTGCTCTCATCCACATACTCTATTTCCAGTACTACTAAGTAGGACATAATGTTAAAAAAGTAATGTGAAGTCTGTTTACTAGCCTTCTTTCTCATACTCATGGTCAAATACTGTTTATGTTTTATTCTGCATTGTAACCAACATTCAGACCACCTTTCTCATAATTTGTCTTCAGGGAGTTAAGAAGCCATTTACAGAAGTCCTTAGAGCCAATATTGGGGATTGCCATGCCATGGGTCAACGGCCAATCACTTTCCTCAGACAGGTGTGTGTAAACAAGTAGCTAGAGCTTAAACGCCACGTGTTGTATAATTGTAGTTATAGAATCTGGTGCTGTCATACCATCCTTTTACTATTATTTTACCCCAATCTCCTCAGGTCTTAGCACTTTGCACATATCCTGAACTTCTTGAGGATAACAAGTTTCCAGAGGACGCCAAAAGCAGAGCACGGCGCTTCCTGGCGGCCTGTGGAGGAGGAAGCATAGGTGAGACTTGGCCTCCTACTCTGTTAGATTGACACCTACATGTGTGTAACAGTGCAAACATTGTAATTGTCCAGCCTGTTCACTGAATTACTGATGTCTTCTTTTCCTGCAATAAGGCAGCCAGCCTGACATGAGTTAGCTGTTGCTTGTTATGACAGCAACATTTCTCAGAGCAAAGACAGTGTTAAAGGCTGTCATGGCTGTTCACAAGAAGCAACCTTAATTCCACTCAGAAGGGCAACAACAAATTAAGTTGTTGAAGTATCTGATATAGACCTACCCTCTGTTTATTACATGAAGGCATTATATGCCGACTACCTAGTTCACATGGTTCTTCTTAACCAACAGAGCATGACTGAGAGAGGTGATGCACATATAAAATGGAGATACTTTTCTCTCAAGTCTCTAATCTGTACCAGAATGTATCCATTTCTTCTTTTTGTTGTTCTAAATAGTTTAGGCATTGTAGGCCTGGTGGTTTGGAACCACTGTGGTGGAGACATCTATTTCCTCTTGCCTCATGGCGCGTGTGTGTGTGTGTGTGTGTGTGTGTGTGTGTGTGTGTGTGTGTGTGTGTGTGTGTGTGTGTGTGTGTGTGTGTGTGTGTGTGTGTGTGTGTGTGTGTGTGTGTGTGTGTGTGTGTGTGTGTGTGTGTGTGTGTGTCTTAGGTTCATACAGTATGAGTCAGGGTATTGAGCTGGTCAGACAAGATGTGGCTCGCTACATTGAGCGACGTGACGGCATCCCGTCCAACCCGGACAACATTTACCTTTCTTCTGGAGCCAGTGATGCCATCACGGTGAGAAGAACCAGACGCACAATTGGGACTTGGGCCTGCTCCTCATGTGTAGTACATTATGGTTGTTAATGGTTCCTCTCCCCCCCCCCCCCCCGATCCTTCTCTTAGACCATGTTAAAACTTCTTATTTCTGGAGAGGGTGCTACCAGGACAGGCGTGATGATCTCCAAACCCCAGTACCCTCTTTACTCTGCAGCCCTGGCCGACCTCGGGGCAGTGCAGATAAACTACTACCTGGATGAGTCCAAGAACTGGAGCATGGACGCCAGCGAGCTGCGGCGGTCCCTAGCAGAGGCCAAGAAACATTGCACACCAAGGGCAATCTGTGTCATCAACCCTGGCAATCCAACTGGTAAACCAACCACCCCTCCAAAATAAATGACCACCATCCATGTTACAAAGCATGGAAATGACGTGTCCTTACCTCTGTTTCTAACAGGTCAGGTGCAGAGCAGGCAGTGTATTGAAGATGTGATTCGATTCGCTGCTGAGGAGAACCTCTTTCTGATGGCTGATGAGGTATGATTCGGAGACATTATGGTTCACGTCTCACAATCCTAGCATGAGTTCCTATGTGGATGCACTTAATGTTTCGATGTGGATGTACTGGATTAACTCGTCCATTCTCTCGCCCATGTTCAGGTGTACCAGGATAATATTTATGCAGAGGGTTGTGAATTTAACTCTTTTAAGAAGGTACTGTTTGAAATGGGACCCAAATACTCGAATAAAGTGGAGCTGGCTTCTTTCCACTCTACATCCAAGTGCTACATGGGAGAGTGAGTACAATATGTCTTCCCACATAAGGCGTATGTGGAGGAGCTACAGGGCTACTAGACTGTGTGTGTAATTATATATAACTGTACTGCTTCACTCTTAGATTGTATTTTAAGTATTTTAAGACTACTCTGAAACTGTTCCAACTTGCCACCACCATTGGCTTCAGTTGGTTTCACTCAAATCAAGAAAGGCTACTAATTGCTGGGTTGCAGTTGAAAGACACTCCCACAGCAATCAGGTCACTTTGGCAAGGCAGAAACTGGGAGGGCCTTCAGCCGGGTGCAATCAGTGAACATGCTACTTCCATAGGGCTGTTGCTGAAGCGTCAGCCCTCGTGCTCAGCCCTTTTCGGGTAAAGACGTGCAAGTCTACCTGTACAAGTCCACCGAAACAAGGCTCACAAACAAGGTCAACTTTTCATTTTGATTCTGCCATAGCCATGTGTCACAGTAGCATCTCTGTTGTCACTGGTTGTCAAAAAAGATCACAGCGCAGCAGACGACAGCGCAACCTGGGTAATCTCCGCTCACTTCAACAAACCTCTTCGGCTGTAACCTCTTTTTCTGTTGGCCTGTGGAACTGTCAGTCTGCAGTCAGGAAAGCTGATTTCATCTCAGGTTATGCCAACCACCTCTCCCTAGGGCTCTTAGCTCTCACGGAGACATGGATCACACCTGAAAACAATGCTACCCCGGCAGCACTCTCCACCAACTATGCCTTCTCCCATACTCCCCGGCCATCTGGTCGTGGAGGTGGGACGGGGCTGCTGATTTCAGACAACTGGAAATTCACTCCACTGCTGCCTTCAAACAGGTATGCCTCCTTTGAATATCATGCAATTATGGTAACTGCTCCTGTTAAAACTTATGTGATTGTTATCTACCGTCCACCAGGACAACAGGGTGATTTCGTCCATGAGCTGGACACCCTGCTGTCATCCATCCCTGAGCAGGAGTGTCCAACACTCATCCTTGGCGACATGAACATCCACCTAGACAATCCCAACTCAGCTGACTTTCGGACCCTGGTTCACTCGTTCGACCTACAACAGGTCCCCACTCCTCCAACTCACAAAGCAGGGAAAGAGCTTGACCTCATCCTTGCTCGGAACTGCACCACGGACAACCTAACGGTAACCCCTCTGCATCGCTCGGACCACTTCTTCATTCGCTTCGATGTTCGGCTCATTGAGCAACCCTCTGTCCCCCCTCCGATGGTCTCGTTCCGGCGCAACCTCCGCAACCTCTCTCCCACCCACTTTTCCTCTCTGGTTTCTTCTGCTCTTCCACCTTTATCCACTTTCTCCTCACTAGGTGTCGATGATGCCACAGAATCACTCTGCTCCACTCTGAGCTCATGCTTGGATACTTTGTGTCCACTTTCCACCAGACCTGCTCGTTCTACCCAGTCTCATTCGTGGCTGAGTGATACCCTCCGAAAGCAGCGCTCCAATCTCAGAGCGGCTGAGAGAAAGTGGCACAAATCTGCAGCACTGGACGATCTTGCAAGGTACCAGACACTGCTGGCCTCCTTCTCATCCAGCATCACTGCTGCTAAGAAGACTTTTTTCAACGACAAGATCAACGGTGCAACTGACGCTCGGAAACTATTCTCCACCTTCAAAACTCTGCTCTACCCTCCTCCTCCTCCCCCAGCTACTAACCTCACTGCTGATAACTTTGCTTCCTTTTTCACAGAGAAAGTGGCAGCCATCGGGAAACAGTTCGACCAACTGTCTCCCCCCCCCTAAGGGCGCAACCGTCAATGGCTCATCATTTCCTTCTTTCACCCCTCTCAGCGAGAGTGAGGTCTCCAAAATCCTAACAGATAGCCGTCCAACTACATGCCCGCTGGACCCCATCCCATCCAATATCCTTCAAACCATATCGCCTGCCGTCTTACCGGCAATAACACAGGTGATTAATGCTTCATTTAATTCTGGAACATTCCCTTCTTCATTTAAAGTGGCTCGGGTAACACCGCTGCTCAAGAAGCCGTCTCTCGATCCCACTCAGGTGGGAAACTATCGACCGGTCTCACTTCTCACGCTCCTATCAAAAACCATTGAGAGGGCAGCTTCCAAACAGGTCACAGAGTTCCTAGCAAGGAACAATCTCCTCGATCCAAACCAGTCTGGATTCAAAAGTGGTCACTCCACCGAAACAGCCCTGTTGTCTGTGACAGAGGCCTTGAAAACAGCTAGAGCAGCAGCTCAATCCTCAGCTCTCGTCCTGCTTGATTTATCAGCTGCGTTTGATACAGTCAACCACCGCATCCTTCTGTCCATACTGTCAAGTATGGGCATTTCTGGCAAGGCGCACTCCTGGTTTGAATCCTACCTCACTGGGCGCTCGTTCAATGTGTCATGGCAAGGTCAGCTGTCTGTACCTCACCACCTTACCACAGGGGTGCCCCAAGGCTCGGTGATGGGACCACTTCTCTTTGCCATTTACACCACTTCGCTGGGCCCTATCATCCGCTCGCATGGTTTTTCCTATCATTGCTATGCCGATGATACTCAACTGTTTCTGTCTTTCCCTCCTGAGGACACCACTGTCTCTGCGCGGATCTCGGACTGTCTTGCTGATATATCCACATGGATGAAAAACCACCACCTTCAGCTGAACCTGGCCAAAACGGAACTGATGGTCTTTCCAGCCAAACAGGCCATCCACCACAACATCAGCATCAATATTGACTCCTTGTCTCTTGTTCCATCCAAAACAGCAAGAAACCTCGGGGTCATTATTGATGACCAACTGACTTTCACGGACCACATTGCCTCTGTCTCTAGGTCCTGCCGCTTTGCGCTATTCAACATCCGCAAAATCAGGCCGTACCTAACCCAGTATGCCACCCAGCTGCTGGTGCAAACCTTGGTGAATTCACGCCTTGATTACTGCAACGCCCTCCTAACGGGCCTGCCGGCTTGCGTGGTGAAACCACTACAAATGATCCAGAACGCGGCGGCGCGTCTGGTGTTCAACCAACCGAAGAGGGCACACGTCACCCCGCTACTCATTGAGCTCCACTGGCTGCCGGTAGCTGCTCGCATTAAGTTCAAGTCACTTATGCTTGCCTACAGAGTGCTCGATGGTTCTGCTCCCACCTACCTAAATGCTCTTGTAAGGGCAAATGTTACACCCAGGATGCTGCGCTCTCCTAGTGAGCGTCGTTTGGCACTGCCGTCTGTGCAAGTACGGCAGTCCAGACTATTCTCATTTGTAGTTCCACGTTGGTGGAATGAACTACCCAGCACTACCAGAGCAGGGGCGTCCCTCTCTACCTTTAAGAAGCTTTTGAAGACCCAACTCTTCAGAGAGCACTTCCCGTCCTAACTGGCACTTCGACTAGTGCGTAACTTGCAATTACAGCAGTTACACTTCTGCACTCTTTCTTTCTTTTTATTTCATTTTGTTATATTTCTAATGTAAAGTAGTATTTATTTATTGTTACACCAGGTTCTATTGCTCGTAGCTTGAATATTCTCTCCCTTGTACGTCGCTTTGGACAAAAGCGTCTGCTAAATGACTAAATGTAAATGTAAATGTAAATGTATGTCCTCCACAAACAAATCACACCTTCATAATGCTTACTGTGTATACCCACTTTAAATAGTTAATTTCATCATCCCTATCGTATATCATTTATGCTATTACACCCTTGAGTGTCTGACTGCTTGGCTTTCCTTCAGGTGTGGATTCCGAGGTGGCTATATGGAGCTCATAAACCTAGACCCCGATGTGAAGGTCCAGCTCACTAAGTTGGTTTCAGTCAGACTTTGCCCTCCTGTGACAGGGCAGGCCCTCTTAGACCTGGTGGTGAACCCCCCTCAGCCTGACGAGCCTTCCTACCCTACCTATAAGAAGGTCAGACTCCTCGTATGCCACGCTTCTGTGGTGCACTGGTGTTCTGTATTGTTCATTTGTGGTACTAATCTGAAAACGGTGTGCTCCACAACAGGAACGAGCCGCTGTGCTAGCTGCCCTGGCTGACAAGGCCAAGATGACAGAGGAGATATTTAACAAGGTCCCAGGGATGTCCTGTAATACAGTGCAAGGAGCCATGTATGCCTTCCCCAGGATTGAGCTGCCCCAGAAGGCCATCGAGGCAGCAAAGGTGCATGCTGGTTGAGACCGACTCAACCCCCAAACCCCCCCCCCCCCCCCCACGTCTTTACACAAGCAGTTTGTAGATTTGAGATAAATCATAACTTGGTTTAGTATTTTAAATCCCTTCTGAATATTTGCATTCCCATGCTTACTCTCTATCTTCCTGTGTCTGTATGTGTGTGTGTCTGCAGGAGAAGGGTCAGGCTCCTGACATGTTCTACTGTATGACGCTGCTGGAGGAAAAGGGGATCTGTTTGGTTCCTGGAAGTGGTTTTGGCCAGAGGGAGGGAACATTTCACTTCAGGTTTCTATCTCTGCTGTACTTCCTCAACCACAGTTCTCTTTGCCTCTCTGATTTCTCTCTGCTAAAATACTCTCAATATGTCGTCTTTCGTTCTGTGTGTATACAGGATGACCATACTTCCTCCTACTGAGACACTGAAGGTCGTCCTGGAAAAGGTGGAGGAATTCCACCGGAAATTTACAGAGCAGTATTCTTAATCTACGCCTCGCTCATGTGACCTTCAGCCTGTCAAGTGGATAAACAGGGGGAGAGAAGTGTATCATCTGGTGCCTTAAGTTGCCATAACAGCAGAGTTCACACTCTTGAAATCCTCTCTGTTCCTGTGCTCCTGCTCTGGAACAGTTGGACTATCTTCTCTTGGATTTATAAAGTGCCTCTGGATTTTAAACCTTTAACATCAGCACTTTTTATTGAGCTACATGTCTTCACACTACTTCTGTTTAGTTTCATATCTTAACTCTGTGGTACTGTTTGTTTACTTGTCAGTGTTGTGAAATGTCTTCTTTTGATGTGAAATATGATGTTCGGGAACGGTGCCTGATGCTGTGCACAAAAGTGAAGACCATCTTGGTCTGTGTCATCTCCAGGTTTCCTCAGGGCCATTGCATCAGACGAATAGACACAGGGAATGACTTGATGAATAAGCATTTGACAGCATTGTGACTGTCAAATCTATAAACAAGGGCCACCTAATATTAGGTATTGGGCTATTAAAATATAGGTCACACAACCTAGTTTGATTTTCACGTTAAGGGAATTAGAGGCACATTGTTGTGTGTGATGAGATTATTGGGATACATGTGTAATATATTTGTGACCTTTATTGCAAGGTAGTACTAGGTGGCTGCGCCCTTTGCAAGGGAAGGGTACGTATTGTGTGTTTGACAAAATGTCATTTGTATTTCTTGTGTAAACACTAGGAATAAAGGATTAATAGTTTGTGAACCCCAGCTATGTTTACATTTTTAAAAAAATTTAATTGTAGGTTTTTTTTGGTTTTGTTTTGATTTTAAATACTTAGTTGCCACCATTAGAATATAAACTGTACCTCCATCCACATTCTGCAATTTCACCAGCAAAGTTTTGATATTTAACATTTATGAGGTGGCAGGAATTGGCAGAGGCGGTTGGGAGTGAAATCAAGTGAACATGCATGGCAATGTAAGGGGGATGATGGCGTGGAAACAATGGACTCTTGAGCAGACGTGTTACATCAGTCTTTGAGGATAAGAGAAGGGGCTAGGCCCAAGGTTTGACAGAACAGCAACAGCTAAATATATCAGAACATATGAAAAATATGCCATGATTGCAGATGAGCTCCATGTCCTTGGAAAAAATAGTATAGTTGGTAGCTGTTCTTCATTTTTCACTTATTGTCAAGGGTAATTTCCTTGAAGTTAGTGCTAGAATGTATGACTGATACGTGATCTGCGTAAGATCTGCTTCTTTTTCTCAGCAACTAATCAGCATCATTTTTTTTTTTTTTAAACTAAACAGACGATATGCTGCTGCAGTGTAGGAGACGCGGTGAGAGATTATCCACTAGAGGGCGGAGATAGTCAGAGAATGTCATGATCGCCTCGAGATTTTTCCTGCCTTCACAGAGATGTGAAAATGATGGTCTGAGACTTATTTACACGCCTCATTCTAATTTTTCGACTATAGATATTCGTTGGCAAATGTCTTAATACACCGTAATGTGCATTCAATTTGGTGTGAGGTGTTTTCCTACAAAACTTCCCTGATGGCAAAAGGCCAGTTGACCACTGTCGGCCCACTGGGGGCAGAGATGACTGTCCGCTGGCCTTTTGCTCATTGGTTTTTCGGGCGGTCCAATGGTGAGTTACAGACAAACGGCCCCCATTTTGCCTCTTGCTTTAAAAACATTTTTTTTCTTAAATACATTTATATTTCTTCAGTCACTTTTTCACCAACTCTTTCTTTTATAGATGTTGTAAGTGATACGTTTTTAATTGACCAAGTAAGCCCACCCTTCTAGTACCATGAATCTCTTATGTTTAGTGACATCTCTTATGAATTTTAATTATTAATATTAGTAACATTAACCTCTATAGGCTGATAGATTTATTAACGGCGGAAGCAGCTTTTTTGGCGTCGAGAAATATGTCATAATGGTGTATGTGACGTCATGGAATTTAGAACCATAAATCGCAGCTACTGCTCAAACATCACATTTGTAATCGTACATTATCGCATTATCTAGCCTACTGTTTGCTCGTTAACTAAATATTTAATAGTATCCTAGTGTGAGTTTAGTAAGTTCAGAAAACATTGCTTTGGAACAATGTTGAAAAGATTCTCGTCAGAACCAGGTGGTCTAGATAGGCTTGGCTTATTTACCACTCTTTCTGGCAGTAGTACACTTACGTTTTTGCCGGAACATGGAGGTAGCAGCGTCTGTGGACAAGGGGAAGCCAGTCCCCGTAAACCTGAAGGTACAAGGCCTGAGTGTTAGTCTATACTGACTATTCAGTATAATTCCTGTATCTATGTAAAATAATTTCCATATGTTTTATTTACAGAGACCTCAGAGGACAGTGATACTCTACGTGCTGCAGAGGAACAGGACATCTGGAGCTCCTCAGACTTGTGAGTGCAATGGCATTGAAAAATCTAAATGAGAAAGTTAAAGTTATTTAGTGGCACACGTGAAATCAATGCTGGAACACACAAATGTTTGTGTTAGGAATCCACAAGAGAAAAGACACACTGTGGATCTTCTGGACTGCAAGACCCGGCTTATGAAAGCCAATACTGGACTTCAGATGGCCCTAAACGCCTGTGAGGATTCCAAAATTGACCTGGAAAATGAGGTCACTTCCCTTAAGAATCAGATGAAAAGGTGAGTGTTAACATTTGGGCCCCTGGAACATCAGACCTTTTTGCCAGAAACAAAATGAATTTCCATATAAAATTGTCCTTAATAAATCTTTGAACCAACCTCTGTTTTTATGGAGACCCTTTGGCTTGTTACCCATTTACTCATGGTTACAACATCAGTGACGTAGTCCGGCATGACTTTTGACTTTGAAGCATGGAGTGTACCCCTCATTGAAACAGCATTGACGGCAGCATTGTTTCATTAGGCCTAATTAAAACATTGTTTGACTATTAGTTTACAAGAAGTGGATAGCTCATTGAGCAAGTACCTGGTATCTGGTCCAATTAGTGGCCTACTGTTTAGAAAATCCTTTTAAATGTTAAGGCTGCTAATTTTAATGTTCTTGTGTAGTATGACGCAGGCCCTCCATGGTTCGGAGAAGGTTAGGGAGGAAATGGATGAGCTCCAGGCAGCACTAGCCGAGAGTGAGAAGATTAATCACTGCCTCAATGCATCTTATTATAAACTGGTGAGTGAATATGTCAACACAACAGAAATAGAAATGATGAGAATGTTCTTTTGTAAATTCAGTGTTTAATCATTTTGTTATGACGTGATGTGCTCACAGGAGATACGAAACGAAACCTTGAGTCACCAGATTGAAGCCATCACTCAGGAGGTAAAGTGACTGGGTATACTTTAACTGCACAACACCAAATATAGCTACTACTTCATAGAGTGAATACTGACACAGGTCCTGGCAACATAAGTTTGTATTGTTTTGGGTAAAAGGAAATGCAAAACATCCTAATTCTGATACTGTTTATATTTCCTGTTTCTGTAAATGTGCCGGTAAAATATCAATTTAGTTGTTTCCTGTTCTAGATTTCTGACATTTTGCCTGAGAGGGAGATGGACAAAAGAAAGATCAAAACTTTGAGTCAGCATATCCAGGTTTTACAGGTAGGTCTGTGAAATAGTTATAATCAGAATTCCTCTGGTGCCAAACAACTGAATTCTGGATGTAATTGTTTAGATTTTTCCACATATTTGTTGTTGTTTTCTATGCAGCAACAACTGGAGGAAGCAAAAAGGATGCTTGATGAAAGAGATGGAATCATTTACAACGTATGTATTTACTCTTTACAGTATCTTTCTCCAAACTAGTGATGCGCCAAAGCTGCAGTCAGCCATTGCATGCCTGAAATGTAGAAAATGAGTTACTGTGTCCAGTACAGCTGGCTGCAATCACCATACCATAGTTGAGAAAGCTGAAACTATTCTGTAGCCTATATGAAGTTGACCATGCTAAAATAATTCAGTCTTCTCTAAACATGTGTGCACTGTAACTCTTTGGAAAGAATACAAACCTCTGTCTTGTGTGCGGCACAGTCATATAACAAGACAGACATCAGATTCAATGAGGTGACTTCTAACGTATATATCCTATTTGTACAATTTTTAGAAAGATGTAGTGATTAATCAGCAAAAAGCATCCATGGATGAGTTGACCACCATTGGACAGGTACACCCTGACACACTACTTATATTCATTTTGCTTCACAGTCGTTTTGATACCAGATATGAATTATCCTGGTGTTTCATTTTGCATTTCTTAGGGTCTGAGAGAGGAAGTCAAGAACTTGGAGGACCAGTTGGAATTAGCACTGGTGTAAGTTTCTTTTTGACCTCTGTTGATTTTGTCTCCATCTGGATTTGTATGAAATCAATTCATTCAAATAATTTCCTCAATTGTCAGTAATGAAGAGGGCAGTTTCCTGCACCCGGATGGCACTTTCTCTGTGGCCACAGAGAACCGCCTCTCTCTAGCTGAAGAGCTCGGGCTGATGGCTGGATTTCAAGTGAGTTTTCAAGACCTCATGTAAAATTGCAGCCCTTTAATACTATTAAATGTCACTTTTCAGAAAGCTCAACCTCACATCTTGGGGACAATGTGATGCTTTGTAATAGTAGATCTAGATTGATGGGACACTGCCGTCTTAATTGTACTTATTTGTGACATTCTAATCTGTAGAGGCGATGCTGGTTAAAATAAAGAGGTGAAAGATAATTGTCTATTTGTCTAAAATCCATGTTAAAATTTTCCATACTGTAGAATGTTAACCAGCGTATTTTTAACCAATTCAGCAGGAAGAATCTGATGATGATGTGGAGGTTGATGACGTCCTAATGGGCTCAGAGGTCACTGCATGGGAACTGAAAGAGGAGGTGGAAGAAGATAGCTGCTTTGAGGAGATGAAAATCAACTGCATGAAGGTGATTGAAGTGAGTCCTGAGGAGATCACAGAGATCATCAAGCATGAGGAAGTAGTGGAGGTCGCCGGGAATAAGGAGGTGAAGGATTTCATCCAGGTTGATGAGGTAGAAGGCATGAAATGGATTAATGAGACTGTTGAAACTGAGGAAATCAGCCATCTTGAAGAGGTAAATGAGGAGGACAAGGCTGTTAGACCTGAGAAGATAGAGATGGTCGGCATGCTTGAGGAAGTAGAGCAAACTGTCAGACATGAGGAGGTGAGGGATCTCATCAAACTCGAGCAGGAAAAAGATGTGAAGGAAATTTCCAGCATTTTGGCCGAGGAAGCCTGCCATCATGAGGAGATGAAGCCTGCCATTGGACACAAGGAAGTCAGAGACATCGAACTGGAGATAAAGGCAGCCATTGGACACAAGGAAGTCAGAGACATCGAACTGGAGATAAAGGCAGCCATTGGACACGAGGAAGTCAGAGAAATCGAACTGGAGATAAAGGCAACTAAACCTGAGGAAGATAAATGGGCAACTGCTCATCCTGAGGAGGTGAAGGAGTCTGTGATGCATCAGGAGGTGGAGGAGGCTGTCAGAACTGAGGAAGCAAAGGATTTCATCAGGCTTAAGGAGGTCCTTAAACATGAGGAGGAGAGAGAGGAAGTGGGCCGTGTTGTTGAGGTGGATGGCATGGCTAGACTTGATGAAGTTCAGGCTGTGGAGGTAGAGCAGACCCAGTTCTGTATACTGGATGAAGACCTTGCACCAGGGCAGAACAGGTATATGTTAGAACAACCAGCCAGTGAGCATAGGTTTAAGGTAGAGCAGTGTATTTGGATGATGTGTATTTCAGTCATAGTTATGTGAATAGTGATAGTACTGTTGGGACTGTTAAGAAATGTCTTAGCCCTCAATGTTATTTGGTTTGACAACAAAGGGGATAATGTGATCTTTGCATGAACTGAAATATTCTTGTATACGTCTGCCATTTCTCCCTTTCTCTCCCTGAAGCGGCGCGTGGCTGGATGAAGCCTGTGAGAAGATCAAAAGAGGTGCCCTGATTACTGGAGCCATTGGCCTTGGTGTCTTTCTTTTATGGAAAATAAAGTCTTAAACCTACTAAAATGTGGTGCAAGATCCATTTCAGCACACACTAGGATAAGGAATCAATATATTCTCTGGAGAATTATTTTGCGTGGAAACCTATCTACAACATCTCATTCTAATTTAAATGAGATTTACCCATGCTGATTCCTGGTAGACCTGCTGTAGATTGCACCTCTGGCAGTGCCTCTGGGCCAGCCTCAGGGTTATCAGGAGCCTTGCCTCTGCCACCAGTCCATTTCTTAGATACCTTTAAAGGCAGATACCAACCATACGTAAAAATCTTAAGCGCTCCATTCTCCTTCTCTGCATTCTGCAGCCAGTTCAGTTGGCCCTTAGCCCCAGGGCACACTGTCATTTCATCAGATAGCCTAATGGTCAGCTATGTAATTTAGCCACATTCCAACGCTCAGGACATTAACCTGCTGTAGCCTCACTGACCACCACTCACAGGCGTAACCGGTAACCTATGATGCACATTTGCTTTTATATTCTTTCCCTACCCTAAGGTAACCTATAACCAGTAGCTGTGGGAATGGTCACAAGGACTGTGTTACAGGGACAGGCTAACTAACATTTACTTGTAAATTTAAGACAAAAGCTTGAACAGGATGTACTGCTGTTCTGCAAGTGTACGTCATTCTCATATCATTAAGGTTAGACATCAGAAAACTAAAGCTAGACTATGTTTGACCTTATATTAGGATTAGAGGATACCCTTTCAAAATAGTGTTTTTGCATAGTTTACAGTCTGATCTGGATTATCACAATTGGTGAAAGCAGGGCTCTCAAGTTTTGAAGACAGGCAAGAGTGACATATACCCCCCCCCCCCCCCCCCCCCCCCCCCCCACCCCGGCCACGCACCGGCCCGCCCCCATTCCGCCCGCCCCTCCCCTGCCAGATGCCCACAGACCAGCCCCCCCCCCCCCCCCCAAATTATTATTAGTGTTTTGTTGTTGTTAATAATTGATCAGACTTGCAGAAAAGATTTGACACATAGCACTGACAATTCAACCAATTACTAAGTATTTATTCAATTTGGGAGAGAGAGAGAGAATTATGACTTGTGTTGTTTATTGTAGGGGTTTGTTGCCTTTTTGGACTCATCATTTTTGGTGTTGGTTCCCATTATATATGCCATAGTCATAGAATTGGATGTATTATTTAGGAAAAATGATATTCATGAACATTGTAGTCAACCTTATGCATTTAAATGTACCTTGACCTCTTGCACAATCATCTCTGCAGTCACTGGCAAGTAAAAGTTTTTGACTGCGCTGGTTGACTTCAGTGCCTGCTGTTTGGCCAGATGCCCCTTACTGCCTATGTGCCTTGTCACATCCCGCACACCTGGATGGGCACAGGAGTTCTCTTGGTGGCAGATAGAGCACCAGTAATATGAGCGGGTGCTTCCTACAGTAATAAATGGCCATTTAGAGGTCCATTCACTATTAAAAGAGGTCTTGTAGGTGGCTGCTCCTGGGACCTTTTGTTCTAGCCATCTCCTCCACTGTTTCTTCCACCGTCTCCTCCTCTTCCACCTGCACGGTCTCCTCCTCCTCCACCTGTACTGTCTCTTCCTTCTCCACCTGTACTGTCTCTTCCTCTTCCACCATCTCCTCCTCTAATGTGTTTACGACCTTCTCTGGGCCTAATCTGGCCTTTTTAGGGGGCTTTCCTCTTTGGGCGAAGGACATGATGCTTATTTGTTTTTTACCTGACATCTTTGAAAGACAGATGCAATGATTAATGCATCCATGGCCAGGATATTTATAACATGCTAGTATGCCTAATGAGCTCGCGATTCACAACTTCACGTGAAGAAGCCTCGGAATCTGAATAGAATGTTCAAGCAAACACATTTACAAAAAATAATGCCCATAACATCATTGAATATTAAGGGCTGCCTAATATTCGTTCGAATTATAGGCTATATATATTTTTAATAGGCCACGCGCAATTCGATAAGTCATAGATAAGTCACGCGCAATTCCAGGATGCTTTATTTTCATTGGTTGCTGGATTAAATCTTACCCAGATACAACAGATACAAAAGATACGTTTTTTTCTGATTGGCTATTGTGTAGCCCATTTTTCTTTGATTGGCTGATAATTGGCACCTCACGGCAGAACTCCAGGGGATTCGGGGAGACGTGCTTGATTCCTCCATGGTGAGGGCAGCGCGGCCAGGTCATGTTTGCGTGCTGCGGCACATTAAATAGCCTAGAGTTTTTTTTCAGCGTGAGAAATACGATGTGTGGCGGGAGTGCGTGATTAAAGACCGAAATGAGTGACTGTCACGCTCAATGCGTGACACTTGAGAGCCCTGTGAAAGACAAAGAAAGGTATGCTTTTTTTCACTAGACTGGCAGGAGTCACTACTGGTTTTGTTTAGAACCGAGTTCAACCCTCAACAGGAGACTTCCCAGTAGCTCATCTTACACTTCTGCTGGGGAAATGTCTGAGAATGCCTTTTGTTCATTATTAGAGTGACCGCCGGGCCACGGGACTCATTTTAAGCACCGTAGCTCTACAGCCTCCTGCCTGCCTGAGGTCAGCACTGTGGGCTTCACCTGTTCATAATGGATCAGTCTGTGTTCAAAAGGCTGCCTCCACCAGCGGCATCCAGCTGGGCACCCCGTTGTGCAGGCCACTCACGCGACCTGGGGTCCACAGGGAGGTCACCCAATCGGGTGATCCCAGAGTTCCATAGGGACGCATGGGCTGCAGATGCACAGCTAATGCCCTGACAGTCATTGGCTACCCCAAGTCCGGTTTCATTGCTCCCCTCATCCCCCCTCTCCCCTATATAAGTCTAACCCACCTCTGGCCAGTTGTGGGTCAATACAGAAGCTGGAGGAGAGCGTCATCATTTTCGTGTTTGTTGGACAATTTATATTAGCGAGAGATACTCGTTTATCCTTGCCGTGCGTCAATGAAAGAGTGAGTGTTTCGTTGTTGTATGTGTAAAGTAGCGAGTCTGTTTCATATCAGTGTAGATCATATATGTGAGTTCATGTAGTGTGGTAATCATTCACTGTCTTGTCATGTTTCACTCTGTTACCATTAAAGCAGCACAATGGAGGAATTGCTAAGCGCTAACGAGATGCTAGCGGCTAAACCTAGCGAAACCTCTTGAAATTTGCTTACTTTGACACTATGACAAACTAGTGAGTCAACAACTTTCCTAACACCAGGGCTCTCAAGTGTCACGCATTGAGCGTGACAGTCACTCATTTCGGTCTTTAGTCACGCACTCCCGCCACACATCGTATTTCTCACGCTGAAAAAAAACTCTAGGCTATTTAATGTGCCGCAGCGCGCAAACATGACCTGGTCGCGCTGCCCTCACCATGGAGGAATCAAGCACGTCTCCCCGAATCCCCTGGAGTTCTGCCGTGAGGTGCCACTTATCAGCCAATCAAAAAAAAAAATGGGCTACACAATAGCCAATCCGAAAAATACATCTGTTGTATCTGGGTAAGATTTAATCCAGCAACCAATGAAAATAAAGCATCCTGAAATTGCGCGCGATTGATCTTTCGAAAGTTTCGTTCGTTCACCTGAGGAAACCACTGGAGCTCCGAGCATCAGTCTTCTACAAAGAGTAAGTCGTCTCCTGTTTTAATGTTACAACAAATTCACAATGGTTTGACACAAGCAATGACAACTTGACTGCAGTTAGAGAATATTTCCCAGATGATTAGCATCAGTTTTTAATGAGTGTTTGTAGCCAACACAGTTTGCCTTTTCACTATAGCTTTGACTCCGAACTTCGTTAATGGGCTATAATAAATTCGAGCAGGCCTATTAAAAATATATATAGCCTATAATTCGAACGAATATTAGGCAGCCCTTAATATTCAATTATGTTATGGGCATTATTTTTTGTAAATGTGTTTGCTTGAACATTCTATTCAGATTCCGAGGCTTTTTCACGCCTGGTGAAGTTGTGAATCGCGAGCTCATTAGGCATATGGATGCATTAATCATTGCATCTGTCTTTCAAAGATGTCAGGTAAAAAACAAATAAGCATCCTGTCCTTCGCCCAACGGGAAAGCCCCCTTAAAAGGCCAGATTAGGCCCAGAGAAGGTTGTAAACACATTAGAGGAGGAGATGGTGGAAGTGGAAGAGACAGTGCAGGTGGAAGAGGAAGAGACAGTACAGGTAGAGGAGGGAGAGACAGTGCAGGTGGAGGAGGAGGAGACGGTGCAGGTGGAGGAGGAGGAGACGGTGGAAGAAACAGTGGAGGAGATGGCTAGAACAAAAGGGAGAAAAGTCCCAGGAGCAGCCACATACAAGACCTCTTTTAATAGTGAATGGACCTCTAAATGGCCATGTATTACTGTAGGAAGCACCAGCTCATATTACTTGTGCTCTATCTGCCGCCAAGAGACCTCCTGTGCCCATCCAGGTGTGCGGGATGTGACAAGGCACATAGTAAGGGGCATCAGGCCAAACAGCAGGCACTGAAGTCAACCAGCACAATTAATGCATCCAATTATATGACTATGGCATATATAATGGGAACCAACACCAAAAATGATAAAAGAGTCCAAAAAGGCAACAAACACCTACAATAAACAACACAAGACATAATTCTCTCTCTCTCTCTCTCTCCCAAATTGAATAAATACTTTGTAATTGGTTGAATTGTCAGTGCCATGTGTCAAATCTTTTCTGCAAGTCTGAGCAATTATTAACAACAACAAAACACTAATAATAATATGGGGGGGGCTGGTCTGTGGGCATACGGCAGGGGCGGGGCGGGCGGAATGGGGGTGGGCCGGGGCGTCGCCGGGGGGGGGGGGATATGTCACTCTTGCCTGTCTTCAAAACTTGAGAGCCCTGTAACACAGTCAAACATCAAGCAAGTGCAACACAAGACAAAGCAAGACGGCAAATAAGCTACTTACTAGTTCGGCAGACAGTAGTAACCGGGCGGCTTCAGGCAAACTTACAAAATGCACCCTGGTATGGCAATGGCACGGAGGCGATTCTCCATATTAAACGTCATTGTAGCGCCCCAATTTTTTTTAAGGTGTTATTTTAAGGTAAAACTACTAATCCTAACCCTAACCCTGAAGTACAATTCCTACATAATGCCACTTTAACGGAGGAGTGGAATGTTCATCATAACGCTGTTAAAGGGACAGAGCCACATCTATATCATAGCCGTCATAATCATAGTGTGTATATAATTGTTAATATTTGTATATATTTGTTATTTGTATCATTCCATAGAAACCACGGATCATTGTGTCACTGTTCATTTCATGGATCATTCGATCATTGTCAGCCAATGAATATAAGTCCTTTACATGGAAAATTATATTTACGGTCATCGTCATTTCTTATTCATCCTTCAATCATTTCTTGCAAGTGTGTGTGTGCAATAAACACCGTCATCATTGGAACTATGACATCCATTCCTGTTCTTACCGGACAACCTGTGGCGATTGGCACCTAGTCATTCACCTATCATACAGATCCTTTTGGGATTCATCAAATCAAATATCCCCCTATTTTATAGTCTGTGTGCATAACACACTGATTAATGATCAGTTAAAGATGTGGACATGCATAGGAGGATCAGTGTTTGTGTGTCAAATGACAACGTCAGAAAAAAAGAAAAAAGGAACAAGTCTTAAAGAATCTCATCTAGCTTTTATTTGGCAGGTGACAGGGAACTTGCACAGGCATCAGTGGGTGTGTAAAAGGCTGAAGTAAAAAAGAAAAAAGAAAAAACACTCAAAGGCACACATTCAGAGGTAAACCTCTGTGGAGTGTAACAGGCACTCAGAGTCTAGTAGTGAAATGCACAGAGAACACCACTTTTAAGGAGCGTCAAACTTCAAGAATGAGTTACAGGACAGTAGGTGCAAAAGACAGCTGTAAACAAAAAGGCAAAAAAAAAAACAAGGAAATATGATTTCACTATTGGAAAATGATACGAACCGAAAAACATCAAATAGGCACAGAAATGGAGTAACTGTGTCCTGTGTTGCACAGTAACATTTCGCTTACACAGAATACAGGCAGTTAATGCCTCATTGTAAGGCAGTGCTACACAGTATGTTTACCCCCATGATAAACTAGAGACTTCCAAAAACCAAAGATGATTTTTAATCACGTTATAAATTAGTGTCCATTAGCCATCGAAATGAGGATATTTCCCCTCACGTTGGACATTGGAAATCTTTATTTATTCACATTTTGATAGGGAGCCTATGAAAAAGAACACAAATACCATCTGACCATAACGGCTTGTTTCACAATCTATTACAGTCTGAAGGAGAAAGTGAAATCCACACACTGTACCATGACAGCATTGCATAGCTGGTGAAAGAAACAAAAAAAACACTCACCCAATTACATTGTTTGAATGTATCTATGCTCTACTTTCAAACTCCAATCTGAAAAATGACCATTTAGAAAAAAAAAAAGAATATTTCTTCCCCTTGCCTTCACTTAAGGAAAGCATCAAGCTTTTTCTGGATATTTTCAAAAGAGTCCATTCCCATGTAGTCTGCCTGGCCCTGTTCCCATCTCTGCTTCCTCTCCAGCGAGGACAAGGAGGGCTGTGGGGGCACAGGCGTCTCTTCCTCCTGGGAGGGTGAAACATGATGGAGAGAAAACATGAGTGAGAGGATGAGAAAGAAGTGGACGAGTGAGGAGAGAGGAAATGACAAATAGAAGGGGGTGCTGCAACATAAGCAAGTGTCCCTGCAGCTCAAATAGTAAAGCAAGTTGCACCGCTAAGGTTATGGGTTCAATCCCCAGGAAGCACATACACCGATGGAAGAAAAACAATATGTCTGTAGTATTTTGTCAGTTGCTTAGGATGCAAGTGTTTGAAAAACTGTAATCCATGTGGGAAGAGTTAAATCCATTATGATTGTATACACTATCCTTGGGGTGGCAGGCAAAAGGCTGTAGATGGTGCTTCTTGCTGCCTCTCTCTCCAACACCAGATGATGCGTTGGTACTCTTGCCTCTTTAGCTTAAGGGATGGCATCTGGGGTTTTCACTTTTTGTCCAATTTACACTATGCATGCTGTCCCCTTGTTTGGTTTCATCTTCTGACACATTAAAAGGCATCCAACAGTCTCTCACACTCACCTCACAGCCGGAGTGGAAAGGCTGGTCCCCATACTCCCGATTCATCATGGGTACCACAGAGCTGGCGTACACGGTCCACCACTCCAGCAGGAAGCTGGGGTTTGAGGAGGCCTCCTGGACGTCGCCCCGGACACTCCGTGCTTTGGGGTCAAAGGTGTAGCTCCATGGCTTGGTGTTGCCCAGGAAGTGGACCACCTTAGCATTACTACCAAACCTACCAAATACAGGAATTAGCCACATATAAAATTATTATGGAACCTATACATCATTGACATCATTCGCTTTGGATTCTAAAACGTTTCACTTCATTCTGTTAGGGATACAGCCGCGAAGAGATGACTATTAAAAGCAGTCTGTTTATATAACTACGTTATTGAATAAATGTCTTCCAGTCTAAAGTAATACAAAAAAATGGACCCGCCTTGGTAACATGATCTAGGCATGCTTCTCAAATGTTTTTTTTCTAATTTGATTTGAAGGCGCAGTTCTAGTGAACAGAGATGAATTCAAAACCACAGACATGTAACATCAAGGAAGCAGGTGGGAGACGGGTGAGCAGCCATCAGCATGTGACCGTAAACATTTGATGACGCCATCAACCACTTCAAATTTTCTAACTAGGAGTTTATAGTCGGCACAATCTGTGCAAACGCATGCCGTCGACTGGCACCATCCCTCAGGTGCAAGCCAGTGCCACTGAGAAGTTCTCAACTGCCAGGATGGCACATTTCCATCCGGAATTCTGGCAACTAATGGCGGCCAAACACATGCCATCCAATTCAATTACTTGATCACGTTGCCAGGGGACGCCATTACCCCATTTTGACCCCCTAGGCAAGTCAGGCACTAATGACTTTTCTTCCACGGCAGACAAATGCAGAGCACACAAACACACTTTGTCTGTACAGAGCAGCATCCACCCAACAAGAGAGTACAGCTCTTTAAATAAGCAAGTCTATTTTAAGAGCTTGCCGTCAGCTGGCAGAGTCCATGATGGATATTCCAGCTTAGCCTCAGAGGCTACAGGTCGGGGTTGGGTAGGTCGGGGTTGGGTGGGGTGGGGTAAGGGGGTTTGAGGGTTGATGCCTTGCTGGTAACCCGATGTCACGGCGTGATCCAGCCGTCATGTGATTTCTGTCTGCGTACAGTGTCTGCTTACGCATTTGCAATTTCAAAATACTACAGGTCATAGAAGTAACACCTCTCCCGCTTCTGCACTCCGTCTCCCCCCCTCGTACGCCTCAAGACAAAAGTAGAACTCACTGCTTGAATGCTGGCGCATAAGTGTAGATTGCCACACTGCTGAGATTGTAGATGAAGGGTAGGTGCTTGTTGATGTCCGTTGTTGCCCAGTCACTGAAGAAGGCATTCAGAACTCCCTGGTCGCCCCCTGCATTGGAAGACACACACTCAATGAGACATCATGGCGTAAACCACTATTTAGGATCCTATCCAGTGGCATCCTATCCAAAATGTTATCACCTCTCAATAATAGCATTACTTCTTGACAGTTGACAAGTAGGGTATTTTCTCTTATTAACAATACAAATACTTGTATACAAAGTAGAAACTCAATGCAAACAAAAGTGAATACACCTGTGATCACTGAAAACAAAATTGTGATTTTCAAATTAGCCTGGTTGACCTGTGAACACCAGAACTTTATACATTTTGGACCTATGGGATGTGTCAACCTGCATATCGGCATCATGGCTCAACATGGAAAAGAAATGGCAGAGGAATTGTAAGACTTAGCAAAGATGGAAAAGGACAACTGATCCAAGCCGCAGTAGTCATCCTCCTACAATGACACCATGGCTAGACGCTACTTGCGCAATCAGTTCTGAAAAAAGACAGTCAAGTGCTTCAGACTCAGGGGTTATTAATGGAAATCAGAGTTTCTGTGACTGCACAAAAAAAAGACTTTCCCTTCTCTTTGGCACAAAACTTGCGAAATTAAACTGCTTAAGAACATGAAAAGAAGCCTGATGAATATTGGAACCACATTATTTGGTCAGATGAGGAGAAGATACATTTTTTCAGCTCAGATGGGGTCCAGCATGTTCGGTGTGAACCTGGCCAGGACTACCACAGTGAATGCATAGTCCCGACGGTGAAGAATGGAGGTGGGAATGTGGAGATATGGGGTTGCATGAGTGCAAAAGGTTTGGGGAGTGGACATTTATAGATGGCACCATGAAGACCTGTGGATGCACTAAAATACTGGCCAACAGGAGGACTCCCAGTCTTCAAACACTTGCCATAAGATATAATATTCCAGCATGATAATGATTCAAAGCACACTGCCAAAATCAAACAAGAGTTTCTAAAGAAAATAGTGAAAACTATGACCTGGCCAAGTATGCCGCCTGACTTGATTCCAACAGAACACCTTTGTGGTATTTTAAAGAGAGAGGTAGAGCAACACAACCGCTCAAGTAAAGAGCCCCTTTGCTGAGAAAAATTGTGTCTAAAGAATGGCAGAACACCTCTCCAGAACACTGGCATCCTCCATGCGGAGGAGGACAGAGCCAGCCATCAAGAATAAAGGTGGCCATACAAGGCATTGGGAAAAAATGTGAGATTTGAATCTCATAACTGAAAGGTGTACTACTCCTGTTCGCAGTGTTCCTACTGCGGGGCCTGTATTTTGAATATGGTAAATCTGTTTTGAATTTAAAGTAAGAGCAAATACCCTACTGTTCAACTTTTGAAGTAATGCGATTACTGTAAGGTAATACAATTTAGAATAATTTGGCATTTAAGTGATACTGTACAGGGGTGGGTTCACTTCTATTGTATTCTGTATCAGATGATGCAGTAGGAGAGGTCAGCCATACTAGTGCTGGACACAATCAGGGAAATCATGGATGTCTTAGAAAAGCATGGATTTAAGAACAGGGCTAGCAGGATTCATCTCAGTAGAAAGAGATAGTCAACTGGTTCCCAGACACACCTATGCTAATCAACCATGAGAGGAGCCTCTAGCAAATGAATCACAAAGGAGAAGTTGGGCAAGTGCATTGCACAACCGAGAACACTTTGCAGTGTTTGCAGAATGCTTATTTAACCACACGGTGTATGTTATGTGAATTCTGTGATTTCTGTTTTAGAATAAGTCATCAATTTGTAATTCCAAATCAACAGATGCACAGACATGAATTATCGATCTTTACCTGTTTTTTGAAAGGTCACGTTATTTGAAAGAGGCAGCCTGACAGACAGAATGCTCATCGAGTAATTGACACCGGTTACTAGGCAGCGAAGTAATGTACTGTACATGTAATAGAGATGAGGTCACGGATGTAAAGATCAACCCTCCAGACCTCTTAGGGAATGTAAATATCACCCCCACACACGCATGACTTGCATGATCAGGAGAGCTGTAGTCATTCCCCCCTCCCCCCTTCCCCTCCTCCTCATTCATCTTCCGGTGCGACGGCGACTTGCCGCACAGGCGCACCGTTTATATAATGGGAAATTATACAAGCGGTTGTATACTTTTAGAAATGCTACAAATACCACAGATAGCCGAAAAGCCCTGCAGCTCTGTGGCTGTGTGTGCACCCCATGCAGACTGAGTGGAGTAGGAGAGAGACACAATGTACAGGACATACAGTCCACCCTCCCTCCTCCACTATAGGGGCCTGTTGCTTTCTACTCTCAGACAGATAAGGCCGTCCATACATGCACTAGTGTTTGCTATTTATAGCCAACGCATCAGAGTGGAGGCATTTTGTTAATACATTGCATGGGGTCCTTGCCGTGCTTATATTGTGGAGTTATTGCCCAGTTGCAGAGGCAGACATGGAATTTTCCATGGTTGCCGGACACGGAGGAGAAAGGCGGGGTCATAACATATTTGTGCAGGAGTTCACATGTGCTTAGCAGAGATGAGACACTAGTGCAGCGTCTTTTGTGATTCAGTGCGGCACCATAAGAAACACACAGGCAGATGGGCAAGCTGAGGGACACCCATTTTTCTTTCACCTCTAACATGGACCAGATCACACAGAGCCAAAGCATGTCCAGCTAGCAATCATAGAATAAGCTACAGAAGCTCAAACTGCAGTGGAGATTTCCATTCTGGCCTGTAGAAGCATGCACACTATGAAAGGAAATTACACAATACCCAGTCACCTGAGGGCAAACAAATCACTCACGAGAGAGAGAGAGAGAGAGAGAGAGAGAGAGAGAGAGAGAGAGAGACAGAGAGACAGAGAGACAGCGAGAGCGAGAGATACACCTGTGATTGAGCACTCCTCAGGGTCACACACATGTTACATGTCTGTTATTCACATATGGCTTTGCATAACCAGGAATAAGGGGCTGCAGCGTTCCAGGGCCCATGAGATCGGCGGTTTAAAATAGGCACGCCATCACCGAGCACTCCTCCATGCAAACAGCCAACTCCCCCAGGGCTTCCCTCATGCGAGCGGCTCCAAAGACTAATTTAATATCGGGCCCCAGCGCCTTCATTTGGAACGGATAAGCAAGGCTCTGCAAAGAATGCTCTGCCACTCCCACCAACCATTTACCTTGGCAGGACATGAAATGGGGCCCACATGCCCACAGAGCGCCTCAGGTTGGCCAACCAGCGAATAAGCAGAGGAATCGAGGAAGGATGTCTCCAGTCTTTTCACTTTATCACACGGTTTTAATTATTGCAAGGGCTTAGAGTTTGCACTTGTTGCAATCCCAGTTGTGCGATCATTGCTGGGGGTTGCTGGGGGTCTGTGCCTTGGTGCCTGGTGAACTGGAGGCGTTAAAGGTCACAGTTCAACAGCAAGTTACAGCTAGCCTAGCCATGGAAAGACAATCCCTGCTAAAAATACATCTTGATTACCAATTATCATCCCAGTTGGATGTCAATGCATCCTTCAATACACAGGAGTCCCTCTGCTTCATGTAACCGTCCAAAACCCATTTGCTCAGGATGATGCATGAACTTGCATTTTTCTGAAAATGGCAACAGTTGCAGATCCTCATTAGTACAAATGCCAAAGAGCTGTCTGCAGCTGAATAAAACGTCCAGTCTTCAAAACACAGCGCAGTCTAACTTAATTTCCTATACTGAGGCTTTCAAAACTAATTGGATCAGAGACTGTCCCATTGAAACCTCCAGCCAAACTAGGCATGCAGAAAAATACAGTAGATTTATTGTCTCATCCCCATCTGCACTGAAGCTCCTTCTTCACTCAAAGTAAATGGCAAAACAAATCTAATTCACGTCCCATTTTCCCTTTCCTTACTTGTACATGTTCATTTTTTAAGTGGCAGAAAAATGCCGTTTCTAGGTCTGTAGAGTCTAAACCCCACGTTACCAGTTTTGTGAGGTGTTGCTGACTCTTAAAAACATAATACCACAAAATGCCTAATTTACAAGGCATTTCAACTGAAAACAGGCTCACACCACTGAAACATGCCAGAAGAGCCATGCTATGAAAGGGCCTTTTGTTGCTGCCAAACCACTGCTGCCAAATTCCCCATGTTGATCTTGCAAATACTGTGGAAGGGCACAACTTGGTGCGAGGATGCAGCCCGTTTTTGGCAACCCCCCTACAGTTGACTACAGGTCTGGAGGGCTGTGTGGACAATTGGTTGTGGTATCAACTGGTTTTTCCTACCAGGAAGCAGCTCTGTTGTAATCACTACAGCCTGTCCTCTGCCTTGAACGAGGAGACAGACTAAGGGGAAAATGATGCACCACCAACATCCCCAGAGACTTCATTGGCAAGTTCAGAGTCCTCCATTTTGGTCTGTCCCTTTAGGCCAACCACACAGACAAGAATAACCACCGAAGAGTGCGGAGAGGCAAGACAGGAGACTCCTTGTGTTGAAATATAACGTCTGATCAAAAATTAACTTAAATGGCAGGTGGACCTGAGGTTCTGCTAGCAACACACATACCCAAACCCCGTGAGCCACCTAAAAAGATGCACAAGATTAAAATGAGCTGGCTAGATGACTAAAATAACCAAATCCCACTCATGCCTCAGAGAAAGAACCTATGGGAAGGCAGAGGGAACAGATTCTGGCCCAGTTTTTAACTCATTCGTGAACCACATTCAGAAAGGATCCACCCATTACATTGTTAACTTAGGACGTTAACTTCACGTCCAACACGATTGAAGAAAAGGCACGTTTCAGAGCACACGTCCTCTAAAATGGTGAAGGATGACTTGCCGTCAAAGCTGCCGTGTTCTGTGCAGAACTGAAGAAGTTTGTCGTAGGTTTCCTTGGAGGGGCGGAACACAAACACGCCAGAGTTGAAGCAGTCGGGCCAGCCTGGGTCGGGGGCCGCGGACAGCTCCTCGCGATCAAACAGCTCGTCCACATTTGACACCACCTGTAGGAGGCACAACATGATCAAGCTTTAATAGAAGGAACAAGTCAGTCTCAGATCAGAGTAATGCCTAATGACTTTTTATATCATTTCATGATTACATGCCAGGTAGATGCACCAACAAAATACATCTGTGTAATCACCAGCCAACTCTGACAGGCTTATGAAGCAGAAGGAACAAAATACCCGTGGGGCATTCCACAAAGCAGGATTATTGAGTTGAGCTGCCATGACTAAATTTGTGGTAGAATCAGATCAAGATTTGGGGCAGGTACGGGTTTACACACGTAGAGTCAAAAACACAGTCCCACACCGCATGATACAGCTAATGAAATATGCATTTTCATTACACTGTTATGCAACATAGAATTGTGTGGCTTGCCTAAAGCATGTCAAGACCAAGTGCCACTGCAATCCTTCTGTCTGTCCAACTGCGTTAATGTGACGTGACTGAATTCCAGACCCTACCAGCCATCAGAGCCCAGAAAACTCACCAGCGTGTCTGCGTCCATGAAGACACATTTGGAGTAGTGTGTGAGAGCCCAGCAGTGGAGCTTTGTGAAGGTGACACCCAGGTCAGGCCTCTTCATCATGGCCAGGTGTGCCCTGTCCCCGCTATCCAACACATCCACCAGCCTGACCTCATCATAGATTTGGCGAAGCACTGCTCTGTGATGCAGACACAGCAAAAAACATGAGCATACTGTGGATTACATCACATGTAAATCACATGTTTCTGTTCAGAGGCATTCAGAAAATAAAATGAGTGTTTACACCAGTGCACCAAAACACATTTATACGGTTTAAAGGTCATGCATGAGGAGCGGTTTGGAGAATCTACCTGGATGGGTCTGACACATAGGGTCCAATCATGACCACCAGTTGCTTTGAGGTTTTATGGTTCCTCAGGGACTGCCCCAAAACCATGGCTCCTTTAGCATAGTTGTCATTTGTGGCCAAGGTGACGAATGCCTGATCTGGAAAAAAAGAAAAGAAAAGAAAAGAAAAAAAGTTTCATGCTGTTGAACAGTTGAACAGAAACAGCGATGTTAGCATGTTAGATGTGAACTTCTGCCACCCTGATGTCCACTCCCACGTCCTATGTTTGGTGTGTAGGCCTACAGTTAGCAATTCATGGGCAGGGGATGTACTGTACCCCAATACTCATCTCTACCTACATTCAAGTTTATTAACTGGCAACAAAAACTTGACTTTTAAAACACTAGAAGCTCAGAAAAATCCTGGGTTTTGGGTCCATTACGAGATCTTGGCCTAACATTCAAGAACACTATTATGAAAGAACAAACTGAACTAAACTGATGCCAGAATTGCTGTTCGTGGATTACAGATACATTCTAGTCTTTGACGTTTCTATATGGATGTACATTTGGGCTTGGCATTAAACTCTGTGTGCCAAATACACACTCTGGATTTGCTTAGTGGCATTAGGCTACACAACACTCCCATAAAACACTTGGAAAAGTCCACATAATACTAGCATCCCTGCCATATTTTTTTACAATAAAGTTATTCAGTGGTGGAAAAGGGGGTGGTTGCTGAAAAAACCCAATGTGCACTGCAATCTTGGGGAAAACATGAGGTAATGTGCAGCAGCCTGAGAGCTAATGAAAGAGAACAATCATAGGTATGTTTGCCAGAAAAGCACTCAAACATTTATATAGCTAGGCTATTCCATGTTGTATTAGCCTGCTGCATACCGTCTAGCAGGGAAATGGCTATCCGATGAAGCTCCTCTTTCCGTATTACGAATTCGGAGTCTCTATATGAAACTGCTCATCACAAATGTGTCAGCCTCGCCCGCTGTACATGTTAAGTGACTGTCTACTTGGCAGACAGCTGTTAGAAATAGTCTGACTTATTTAAGTATTGTGGGGGACACACCCCTTTCCCTACAGGAGCGGCCATTCAGATAGATGGCAATGGATTATTTCTGTGGCGATGGCTGGTAGCCTTTAATTTATCTATGACTTCAATATTTAGTTACACTTAAAATGGTCGAGTCAGCCATTACAAATCTGTTGTTCAGTTAGGCTAGATAAAAGTACGAGCTCTTTTTAAAAGCAATCTATCAACATTTCCCTCATGCTCTACAATTGCAAGCATGGTTACATCTGACTTCGTACAGGAGGAGAGTGGAGTTGGCCTACTTTTAGTCTAGCGGTCCACTTCGAGCAAAACTACAAGGCTGAAGTTAACGCCTTATTCGCAGCTCCGTTGAATTTTCCGTTCCACCTTAAATGTAGCGCAGCCGACTGCCATGGCGCAATTGCGTCTGTAGGGGACTTACAACTTCAGGCAAACTAACCTATTAACAGGCTTACGGATTTTTTTTTTTAGAAAATGAAAGTTCTCTAAGTTCTCTAAATGTGTCCACTCTCTCCCTATAGCTTATTATTCTGTAGAATAACAAAATACTCTTAAACCCTTCAGTACATTTACCCACTACATTATAAGTAAACATGGAAGAATATTCCATAATAAAGTCATATGCCATTTATAGGCACTATAATCACTATCACTTGTTATCAGACCAGCCCAACATTGGTTTATTTAAAGGTGAAAACAGGGGACATTGCGTATGCTCATTAGTTGACATTATATGACAATTTCCAGGTTGAAGTCCAAGGGGCTAACCTCTTTGGTGAGGAGTTTATAGACTATTTTGCACTCGTATAATATGCTCAGGGCCTAACCGAGAATAGCTAGCCTAATTGTTAATAAAACGGACTTGCACTTAATATGAACAGATCAGAAGAATGTAATGACACATAGCCAATCATAAAAAACCCTTTTAATCAAGAGCTCTGATCAAATAACATAACAAATTGTTTAACTTCAATATTTTACCAAATTATGATTTCATTTATATTTGTAATCTATTTTTTATTATTTTAATAATTGCCATCATTATAATAATAATTATTATATCCATATGTTCAATATTTTAAAATAAGTCTAACATATTAAAATGTTGAAACAATGTTAAAGAAAAGATACGCAAAAGCTGATGAACATCATTTTTTGTTTTGTTCATCATTACATGTACTCATTTGGCAGACACTTCCAATCCACTCCAATCCAATACGACAAGTGAGGAACAACAATCAAGCTTCAGTTAATTAGGAGACCTTAAAGTAAGTGCTAAATCTATATGATATGACAAAGTGCCAGGAGATTCACAGTAAGTGTGAAATAGACATGTTAGGGAGGTAGAGGTGTTAGGACAGGAGGTGCTCTCGGAAGACATGAGTCTTCAAGAGATTCTTGCAGGTAGAGAGGGACGACCTTGATCTGATAGCATTTGGAAGCTCGTTCCACCATCAGGGAACCACAAGCGAACAATCTGGACTGAAATTCCTTTGGAGGAACATAGTGGCCCACAAGCCTGCATTCAAGTAGGCTACATGGGTGCAAACCCAGAAGTCATTCTGCAAACAACCATTACGGACTTGAATTGGATTTGGGCAGCCATAGGCTGCCAGTGAAGGACAAGGAGCAGTGGAGTGACGTGCCCTTTTCGCTAGTTTCAGTAGTAGATTGATTAAATTAAAAGGTACAGTATGTAGGATTTAGGGTGATCTAGCAGAAATGGAAGACAGTATTCATAATTATGCTTTCATTAGTGTATAAATCACCTATAACTAAGAATTGTGTTTAGTTACCTTAGAAAGCCCTTCGTATCTATATAGGGAGCGGGGCCTTGCCCACGGAGTCCGTCATGTTGCACAGCCATGTTTCTATAGTAACCCAGAACGGACAAACCAAAACACTGGCGACCTGACGGCCACCGTAGCTTCTCATAAATACTTCAAAAGGGAGAAGTATTTAGTTGGGCGCACTTTTTCCCCCCTAATTGTCAAAGGGACTGCGATGAAAACTTTGGGAACCATTATATTATGTGATGACTTCCAGGCAGCAGACCAAGGGCTTAAACAGTTGGGGCCACTGAAAATTCACTTGACAGAGTATGTCTGAAAGTAATATCACTTGTCAATCTCAAACAATCTCTAAATCGAATTCAGAACCCACACTTTGCTTTCCTTTTGTTCACTAAAAAAGTGCACATGCCATTCCTGATGTATACATTGCTTAAATATTTGTTTTTATTATTCAACTTTTTAGCCCTGTTAATGGGCGAGTGTGAATCGAAAGTCAAAAAGTTTTGGACTCATCCGTTTAGCGCATACACAGAGAAAAGGTAAGCCCCTGTAATCGAAGCCCCCTATAGGCGTAATAGTGTCATTGCAGTCGGATGCGCTGCATTTAAGGTGGAAAGGATTTGCAAAAAAGGAGCTACCTTCAGCCTCGTTGCAAAACTGGCTGTTCCCTTAACCCACGGTATAGAATGATAGACAATTTCCGTTTTCCTGGTGTGTTTAGAATTGTATCCATCAAATAGATTCAAAAAGTTTCTTTACATTCCACAGATAAACTATACACTCTGAAGATAATATCTAGTTGTGAGATTTGGGTTTGACGTGTAGGCTACTTTGTTACTTCCTTGATCAGCCTTGAATGATAAGTCGCCAACTGCATAGGTTGGACCCTGCAACACCACATCTAACGGTAGCCACAATTATGTCATTCTTTTTAACTTTTTCAGGAGCCTATAGCGCCCGATGAAATACCAGTCGATATTACAATCCTGCTACAACTACCTGCAAAATCCAAACAACCCTGTCCAAGACTGTGGCACTATTTCATAAAGCACTACAAAATTGTTACTCACCTGCCATGATTGGTGTGAAAGTCAAAGCTACGGTGATGTAGCCCGGACTTACGGCAGCTTTACTTGCAAAGGGGCTGGCTAAGTTACAGATGGTGAATTTATACCACCATGGACAGTCATGCTTTATACTGCGTATCACGTGATCACTAGTTCTGTCGGCGCACACACCCACTGTTGAACTCCACGGAGACGCTTTTAACTTTTAGTTGGTCTGAACATGCCCGTATCTACCACCGAGTATGTCTTCGGTATTTTTTTCTGCACGTTTTGGATATTTCATTGAATGCGAATAGAGGTGACGACAACTAAGATCCGCGCATTTACGCTGCGTTATGCAAGGTGGATTTTAAACATGAAGTTATAGACACGAACGCAACCTACGCATGTAGAGTAGAGTAACCGAACGAAAGAGAGAGAAGGGCCTTCCAAAGTGAGAGATAGTGAAGAGGTGGGCCAGTCAGCAGGTCCTGTTAAATGCTCTGCAGCCAAGACTGCGAATTTTAGACTTGCTAGTCTACCTGTTAAATTACCTCACTCACACACACACCTGCTTAAATACAGTTTATGATGTCAATACATTCAGTGTTAACCCAACTTGTCAAGTCCCTATGTTGTGGCTGTACCTATCTCTAATTGTCCCACAAGATGCTCCAATATATGTACATATACAAAACAATGAAAAATTAGCAGGCTGATTTCAGTGTAGACATGGCATCTATCATCTATTTGACCCATTTTTGGCCATTAATGCCAAACGTAGCATTTACATTAGAATGCATATTAGTATTCGTTGGGGATGCGGTGGGAGGTTGGATTGTGTACAGACACCTTACACCTCAGTATTTTAAACATCCTGCCTATGGCCTTGGTTCTGTGCATGGCACTCTGTTTATCGCTAGTGTTTCCTTGACATTTGTAATATTCGGGTTGGAGTCAATCAGCTAATAGTAGTGTTGAACCTGAAAGATAATGCCAAAAGGTGTTTTGTTGAATGTTACTTTTTTCAATGTTATCACTTATCACAGAGGACTTTGTGGGGAAAAAAGTGCAAGGCCAGTGTTAGAGACTGAAAATGAGTAAGTCTAGCCATTATACTCTTGGATTGTTCTTGACTTGTAAATGTGTATAATTGGTGTCATGGAACTGAACTGGGGAATTATATAGTGGGAATTATACAGTGAACATGAACATGCATGCAATAACTTATAGTATGTAAGGGGTGTAGAAAGATATTTATACACCAGACATCTGATGGGTGACTTTCACATATCATAGCTACATTTTGTGGAACTTGAGTCACTGCTACTCTCCTAGAGAACTTTGGACTACTCACACTGGTATTTAATTAGCAACATGCGATGAATCAATATGCCACATCAGTTATAATTTAATGCAGCTCGGCTGGGGAAACTTTCATTAGTCAGCTTTCTATAGTGAATGCATCACAGTCTTGGACTGCACTACAAGATTCCCACCCAGTGGCAAAAATCCTGTATTACACCATTTCGAGATTTTCGCTGTGTGTGTGTGTGTGTGTGTGTGTGTGTGTGTGTGTGTGTGTGTGGTGTGTGTGTGTGTGTGTGTGTGTGTGTGTGTGTGTATGTGTGTGGTGTGTGTGTGTGTGTGTGTGTGTGTGGTGTGTGTGCCACAATCGTGACTGCATAATGTTTTTTTTCAGTCGATTTCACTTTTTGAAACTTACTGATGCATACAATCATATGTTACAGTTCACACATACACTCACACACGTAATATCATAGCATTCTATTTGAAGTCATCTAAATAACCTTGTTTAAGCACTCAAAAGTGCCTATAGTTAGTATTCACAACCATACCTCAAAGATGTGTGCATTGACTGCAGTCCTCTCCCCCTATAGTGGCTGCATGCTTGGCAGGGTAAATGTGTTCCCATGGAATCTGTAAAGCAATGTATAACTCACTCTCTTTCTCTCGCTCACTCACTCACTCAGACATGCATGTAGTCTGACACACACAAACACACACACAGCACAATGGAACTGAGCCAAATCTGAGGTGTCCGCATAAAGGAGGGTCAAAATGAACCAGAAGCTAGAGAATTCCATGCCAGCTCAGTTAGAGAGAATCTGAAGTATTTTATTTATCTTGCCATCTATTCAGCTCAAAAGCCTTCAAAAGCAAAAGCAAATTTCCTCCTTCATTTCTTTTAGAGGGGTTTATTGACAGCTCAAATATGGATATAGTATTCTTTATAGAAGCCGCTCAACAAACTCTGACTGTAGAAATATTTTATCACTGGATAAACAATATTGATAAAACAGACATTACACAGATTAAACTTCCGACTCTCAATGAGTGAGTTCTATTTTATGCCATTGTTACAACCTGGTGCATAAGCCGCAATGTAAATTGGAGACAGACCACAGTTTGCAAAAAAAAGGGATTTATTTAAATAAATAAACTTGAAATCTAGGAGATAAATATATAAACGCAAAGCACAAAAAAGCCATAGTGAGCACCAGCCTCAAAAACATGATGAGAATGCAAGCCCCCTTCGGAAGGCAAACATTATGACATCACCTTCTCAGTCAATCAAGCAAATTATGCCCATTTCCCACCCAAAAGCTGTTGCACTGCCACTGCTAGGCGCTAAACACCTCCCCCTTAAAAGGATTCCTCTAGGAGCCCTAAAACTGAAGGTAAAGCCCCTCCACAGTCATTCAATATTCAGTCCTCCACATCTAGAACAAAAGGAGATAAAGCCAGAGGGAAACACAGAGCACAAGCCACAGATGCCATTGGTCGCCTCTCCAAATAGACTCCGGAACTCATCACCTAGCTGTTGCTACAACATTAATACCCAATTTTCAAGAGTGCACCAGCCACAGAGCAAAAACGGTCACCCACACAAAGCCACTCCAAAACGCCAAATCACTTACTGAAACAGGCGACCCTGAGCCACCACAGCACCACACAGTCTCCAGCCAAATCCTTACTGTTTTCATATAGACATACACAACAACCCAAGACACACTATCAAAACACAACAGCAACACAAAATCCCAGGCTGAGCAACAGCAAGACCAGCAGTCCCCAAGCTAGAAGCCTATTCTTTTGCAGCAGGAAACTGGAGATTTGAACTGCTGTTTAATCACCTGGCCAGGTGCACCTCATCCAGCAATCAGGTGTAGCACAACCTGGAAGGAGCTACAGAGAGGGAAGGAAGTACAAAGAAAATAAAGGACACACATGTGGCCGTAACAGCCATGATTGTCTTACAGTGCCTTCACACGTACACGTTGGACTGCGTTGATCCAACGGATGGCGCATGGGGTTGTGTTGATAACAGAGATGTTGATTGACAGGTCAACAAACCAATCACGCTACTAGCAAGCTGTTTACCTTGTGAGTAGTAGCATGCTAACATTTGATAGGTGGCTCAGACACCTCGCAAATCCTATCAGACGTATTTTTCAGTTACAATAAAGGGGTTTTTACATTGTACAGTGTCTATTTCTAGGTAACTTTAAAAAAATCAAAGCAAAAAAAAAGTCAAACTTAAAACAACTTTTAGGTAGAAATACGACCATCTACGGAGTTTGGTCCGCCATCTTTTTTTTTAAGCTTCCCGCTCTTGAGACGTGAGCATGAAAGCGATTTGATTGGCTAGCGCCTGTGCTGTCAGTTATGCATGAAAGGCAATTTGATTGGCTGACGCATGCGTTGCCTCTTGAAAAGTTGAACATTTTTCAACTCTTGCCGCAAGCAACGCATGAAACGCAACGGAACCCAACGGAGCCACAATTCAGTTCGGCAAAGGATGACGTCGCCCCATTCAAAGTCAATGGGGATCCGTCAACCTTGACGGATAAACGCATTCCAACGCGTACGTGTGAATGGCAGCTTAAGGGCAATTTAGACCTCTGCAACTACGGCTGCGGCTGACCGCGCAGTTGCTTCGAGGGACTCGTTTTGGTTTATGGTTCCTTAAGGTTCCCCAAGGGTTGTGCGTGTTGCAAAGCGATTCAACGGCAGAACAATAGGTGGAGTAACGTTTTTTTGCCTACCCCATGACGTCTTTGTGTGTGGAAGTCGTTAGTTTATTTATTTACTTGGGGCACGAATGGACACGATGAACTGGAGATTTTTTCCGTTGCAATGCCATCCTTTATAGACAATAACGATCATACACCCCCATTGCACTAAACAACAACACTCAAACAGAAGGCTAATATTGGCAATATTGGCTAATATTGACGTTAGGAATGCATTTGTTACACGAAATACAAAGGTTGGCAATTCAGTACCAGTGGCGAAAAAGACAGATCACATGATGCAGAAGTTCGTTTATTGACACATCTTTTTAGGACAACAACAGCGCTTTAAAACAACGTGTTTATAAGTTACATTATTCAAAGGTGAAAGATAAAAGACGAGAGAATCGCCATGTGTACCTTATCATCATGAGTGTATTTTGTCAGTGTTTGTGATAGGCTACAATGGTGTTGGCCGCAAATTAACTCCACTTCACGTTAATGATAACTTTTGTATATGAGCAGACCGGGCTCACGCTTCCCTCACGGGTGCAATAACATATGCCGTTTAATCATATTTGGTAGAATGAAGGACAAATTAGTTGTGAATACTATCACCGAGTTTGAAAGGTATTGGTCAGGTAATAGTCGAGTGACAGCTGATTTTCTTTCTGATTTGACAGTAGCCTACATCTGTGCGTTTTAAGCAAATAAAATGTGGAATATTTACCAACGGGCACCTGCTATCTTGGATTATACAATAAATAAGTTGCGAAATGAAACAAAAACACATCACAGTTAAAGTTGTATTAGTATTGATTTATTCACATCGATATGAATGGATGACATGACTAACAAGTGGCGAAAAATGAATATGAAAGTATTTGTTCGGCGCGTTCTCTCCAAACAATCGCAGTCAACGGTTTCTAAATATCAACATAGTGGTACAGCCTATCACATAACTATCATCTGAAATATCACGGTATGTCAAAACAAACCTTTGATCTAAACAGAATATTCAGTATGGAATAGGAATATTTCAGAGCAGTATCTTTTATCGCGTTTGACAAATATGCTCAGATTGCTGTTCAGGTAATTTCTCCTGTGAGAATGGGATAGTATTCTATCCATGAATTCGCGGTCATTTGAGGTCCTTATAAGTGTTTAAAGAGGGTTTGTAAAGATGCTCATATCTTCGAACCTCTTCTGTTGTGTATGTTCATAATCAACAAGAAGAGGCTTGTGAGACGGTCTGCAGGTTATTCATGATTCAAAAATATTGTAGTCTTGCCTTGGCTTTTAAAAATGGCGATACTATGCTATGAAAACCGGAAATGTGAGACTCCTGAAAGGATGCGGTTAGCAGACCAATCAGAGTCTTGCGGGGTGTGTGAGCCCTGGGAGGATTTTGTTGGATAGTTAAAAATTTTGGCAGACGCACTTACGTGTTATGTAACTGCGCAAGGGGCTTAAAACAGCGCTTATGTATCTTACGTGCTTACGTTTCTACGTTAAAACCGAGTATAAAGGCACCTTAACTGTTAGAATTCCAGGTCATAGATCCTGCCCTCAGTCATCAACAACACAGGCAAGAGCCAAGTGTTGAGAGTTATGCAGTTTTGATACTGATACCACATCAGCGTGCACACTAGATTGTCATTGTTTTAAAGCTTCGTGCCACTGTCTAGCTGGGCTAATTTAGTTGCAGCCTTGGCACATCACCAGGAGAGGTCACTATTACTGAAGCTTCAAGTAATGAACCGATTTTTGAAACAATGTGCCTAATGGTTCAATGCTTCACCAAAGCTTCATTTGCCCATCACTAACCCCAGGTAACAAACTTCATGCACAATATAAAACATATCGTGAAACAGGTCGTTTGTGTTTAACCAAAACAAATAAATCAATAACGGAAGTAGGTCTATAGGCCTATCTTATAATATATTTCATTGAATGATCAAAACCGATCGTAGTGAGTTGGTGTTGTGTATTTGCATTTTCATAACATGCATTAAATAAACACCGGAGTAACGTTAACGATGCCTTTACTGGATTTTCTTTAGTCACGTTACAAGCATGAACTTTCTGCTCTAGTGCAGTGTATCAATGCACCGCTCAATACATCAATGGTATCATACACATAATAGAAAAGTAGTTCCTATAACTTTAACTAAAAGTAGTTCCCATAATCAATATTTATGTGAACATAACAATTGGATTCACCCATTCTTGTCTCACGTCACGGTACTCATGTAGCTCCACCTAATCAACAATTAGTTAATTAGTGGGCACTGCTTGGGTGTGGCTATAAAGGTCTGCAAGTTTGCTGCAGTGTCTGAGTTTGTGAACCGCTACCTCCCGTGCAGTGTGGCTTCCTGTTTCTCCCGCGGTATGTTTTCTTCGCATCTAGCTAGTTGCGTTGAATTTTAAAGCTCAAACTGTGGACTTACTTCGTCCTTTATTGTAGCATGGGGTTGTGGCCCTCTCTTCCTTCGCTGACCTCGAGAACTCTCTCCGTTCGCTCTTGTTCCAGTGTCTCTGGAGTACCACGCGACCCGGCCTAGTGGAGGGCTGGATTCACCACACCACAAAGAAAATATGTAAAACGCCAGTCGACCCCAGCTATAGGGCAAATAATCCACACACAGGAAACTACGAGCACATTTACAGTCTCCCCTCTACACTTTACTGAGGAAGTTCTCTTCGCCTGAATCATGTTTTGCTGATGTTGACAAATAAACGATTTCTAGGTGTGAAAAATGACCGCTCGGTCTCCCCACGTTTTGGAATGTAGGCTCATTGGAGTTGGTGTTGAAGAGGGGGAAAACACACGCTGGAGATGGAGGCTTTCTTACAAATATAGTTTTATTTATTTACAAGGGTCTTCAACATCCACCCATACAGTATATATATATTTTCTCTCTAATATATATATATAATATACAAAATGATCAAGCAAAAAGACAAAGCACAAATCTGTAGTAACGCATCTCAAACAGTTTTGTCTATGTACCTTGGTCCATGCTCTCAAGCTTCTCTCATGCCTGTCCAATCTGTTTCTCCCCACTAAGCAATGAGGCACACCTTAAATAAGGCAGCCCATGGGGCTAAATTGGTCCAATTAGGACCCATGTGGGGGAACCCGGACCCAACCATTGTGGAGTCCAAGTCATTCTCCCCTTTTGGGCCATGGTGAGAAGGGGGGATTTCACATTCTCACAATAGGATTTATCTCTTGTCGTAGTGCCATTGATTCGATAATAATGCAGGCTATAACTTGCAGCATAGGCCTAAATGGTTATAAAATAACTATGGTTTGCAAGAAACATGGGGTCTAGCTAATGTGGTCCTTTTAATCTCCGAAAGCTTGTAAAGTGTGCAATGGTTATTGTACCCAGCTAAACTTTAGTAGCCTATTCTGTCTTTAGTTTCACTTCAATTGCTTAGCAGGGCAGTTTGACAGTTTTTGATTGCATCAAATTAGAATAATTTAGTGTCGAGCACGATCGACTATGGCAGACGGGTAGGATTTGGACATTATCTATTCGTGTTGAATTTAACTGCCCACCCTACGTATCCAATTGTCCACCCCAAGATGATCCTGGTAATAATCCAACTGATTTGAAAACATTGTCATTCTTTCGACAACCTAGGTAAGCTATAGCTTACATTGTAGGCCTATACATTATATTTGTGTTTGCTCTGTGAATGGAATTGTATTTGTCAGAAGGCGGATGTAGGTTGTTTGTCAGAAAATAGTATTGGCTTTAGTCTCGTACAATCTCTTAGTGAATTAAAATAATTAAATAATTAAAAAGTGTTACTTTTGACCGGGTTCTCCCCTATTATGTCCGTCTATGCATGCATCTCTGTAACACAGACCATCAGAAACTGTTGCTGAACACCTCTGTGTAAGAAGGGACACACGTGCATACTGCATTGTCAGTAGCAATTGCACAAGTGTAAGCATATCCATGATACCAGTAAGTAAGGAGCTTGTGTACAATGATTAAGGCTGTCATTTTGAAAGTTTCATTGTGATATTTGTAATTTACAAATCTACTTCATTTAATTAAATTAAATGTAGTCATATATTTAATTTGGAGTGCAAGGTGATGTGTCAATATTGTAAGTATTTGGAGAGCCAGCCAATTAATTTAGCCCATTACTACAAAAATATGCAGACTCTGCTTAGAGCAGCTAATCTAAATCTGAATGTTTTTTCTTGCTTTACTTTGCTTGACTGACGCTAAAAAGAGCCTCCATCGAATACGCTGTGTCTGTGTGTGTGTGTGTTTGTGCATGTGCGTATAAGGATCAGTATAGATCTGACAACACAAAAATTGGCCATGATGAAACATTTGATTCACACATTTGTGTGTGTGTGGGTTTCTGTGCATTCAGCGAATCACCCACCCCTTACTTCACCAACTCTCAAATTGCTCTGTGGAATAATGTCGGATTCAAAAGGGCACAACATCTAATGAAGTGATGACTACTACTTTCATTAATGTTTTTTGGGAATCAACGGTTTCATCATGGACAATGTTTGTTTTGCCAGATCAGTAATCCACTCAGATCCATAATCCACTCAGACTCCAGTGAATGCAATCAGGCTCTTTCTATAACTTTTTCATTGGTTTATGACCAACATGTTTATTGTTAATCTTGTCTGATTTTACAGAGATGACAGTTTCTAATGGCCCTCTTTAAATACGGGATCTAATTCTGCCGCAAACAGGACGTGGAGAAATACAGGTCATGGTTTTTATTTGCCTGCAGTATACTTATTTTTCTGTAGTATACTTAGAGGTTCCCCCTTAGCTGTGGGTGTAGTTTTTGAACAAGATTACATTTTTTTTTTTTTGCATTTGCATTTGTTATAAAAAAATAATACAAAAAGTTTGGCGGGCTATAGTGTCTCTGAATCACTCAGTATATTCACTTTAAATTTTTAAGTTGTATGCAATATTTATTATTTTTATTTAGATTTATTAAATCTGATGTATTCCCTGGAACATTCATTATCAAAGTAGATGTCAACTGTCAAAGTGCTTTATTTGTCATATTTGTTATTTAACATTCATTCTTGGTTGCATTGACAGCAACTAATATCATTGCAATATCCACATATCTGCTAAATATCTTAATCAGCCTCGGCTAACGGCCATCCAATGGAAATACCTGTGAGAGAATATGAGGACATTTAACGAATTGTAATGGGATCGTTAATTCGTTAATTGATATTGATATTAGTTGCTGTCAATGCAACCCAGAATGAATGTTAAATAACAAATGAAATGTAATGTTGGAGCGCCCCTGTACAGGACGTAGTGCGTTCTGAAGAGCACGCTCAACTTAACTTTGAATAAAGAGATGACGCAAGCAGAGACTCAGAGAAGACGTTTTTAAAATTTGCGGTGACAACATTTTTAAAAATTAACGTCTTTACTGACCAAATTAGTTTAACCAAATGTAATTATTCGATGGTATTTTAAAGTGTTTACACGAGTGTGATAAAGTACAGTTTGTACAGTTTGAAAATACTGGATTTATGTTTTTTTTTTTTCCTGAGTGTTAGTTGAGTGCTAACTTGTAGCCTAACTGAAGCTAGCTAGACCGAGCTACAGCGGACCTGCTGGAGATAAGTATTTTTAAATATTGAAGATTGAAATGAAGATTTCTCATTGTGGATTCATCTACAACAGTGTTTCTCAAACTTTTTCAGACCAAGGACCACTTAGCCAATAAAAAAAAAATTGCGGACTATCTAACTGAATAGTAGCTATATCCCCGGAACAACAGGCCTTCTACCCAGACCTGGCGCCAGACAATTGTTAGCGGCACATGCTTTTCGAGGGTGGGCACTCCTTTTTTACGTACCGGTAGGCTAGTTATAGATATGATGCGCTAGGCAAAGCATCTGGAACCCTGCTCCATGCGTGACTTGGTTATGTTACAAACTATAGTTTGCTCACAGCCTCATACTCCCATCACACACTCAGACACGCTAATGTATCACACAACACAACCAATGCGCATACCGACCACGCGAATGCAGTAATTCCCGGGGACGGCCCAGTGTTCCGAAAGCCCGATATTCCGAAATCTCAATATTCCGAAAAATAGTCCCCCTGGCATAATTTAGAAAATATTTTAAGTGGCACAAAACACACACAGCATTTAGTTTGCGCAGCGGAGACGCTCACCGGGCTATCACGCATATCACTTTTCCTAGGCAATATTTGTTAATTTAGCCTACTCTGGTTTTGAATATGGGGTACCACTCGTGCGAAGGATATCACCGCAGATTATCGCAGGACATTACGCAGATCTTGTCAAGCACTGACAAATCATAAAAGTATTTTTTTTTTATCATCGCGATGCAAATGCCATGTGTGTATAATAATATTCTGAATTAAAGTTCATACTTGTGAAATAAATGAATTTATATGTGAAATAAATGCATTTATATGTTTATGATTGTGTGATCAATTCATTGGGATGTGCATGTGGGCTTTAGTGGTTCACGTTGCTGTGCTCACATTTTCGGAACAGCGGGCTGTCGGAAAATAATGGGCTTTCGGAACATTGCCATGGAACCGTAATTCCCTACCAACAGTAGGCTAGCCGACTGGCATTAATAAAGCCATCCTAGTAGTCAACTTTTCATAATTAAGAGTTGTCATTATCCAACGTCACACAACACATATAATTATCATCTTGCTGTCTCCGCAGTGGGAGAAAAAAACGCTGTTTGAATGCAAATCCGCGGCGGGAAGATGCCCACTGCGGCTGAACCATCTCACCGTTGCACCGTCTCCTTGTCTGTCAGAGGCTTTCTCATTTAATTTTCTCTTAAACCACCAATCCATGACCTTGTTAATAGATTAGGCAACTCTTTAATAGATTAGGCTACTACTGCAGACATCCCAACCTGCAAAAAGTAATTTCAGGGAGGTATCCCGAACCTACCCCATCCCCCACCCGAAAAAAAAAAAAACTCCCTCCCTCCCTCCCTAACAAGTTGTGGTCCCTAAAAGATAAGCATAATATCATTCTATAGGCTATAGCCCTATGCAATTCTTTGTTAATTATGTTTAAATATTTAGATTACTTTTACTATTTATATGCTGCTTATACTATTTCTGTTAACTGCTTTTATTTTTATTCCATTGCAACTTTAAACAGGTCTAAGGAGTTTGTTGTTTTCATGTAGCCCTGCCAACTAGCCGGCCTGAATAATATGCACATGAAATGAAACTTGTTGAACTCACCTCAACATGTCTTTTACAGTCATTTAACCCGCCATGGGAAATGCTGAAATCACTGTTACAGATTGTACAGCGAGCAAGACTGTCAATGTGATTTACTTTTCTAAGACAGGGGTACACCTTTGTATAGTCTGTTGTAAAATGTGTCTTATATTTTCGTTTTTTGGGGTACTCTCCTTCTGCCATGGTGCTCCTGTTCCTAGAAACACTGAACTGATTAATTCGGTTCGGGAGAAGAGATAAAAGCCCGCCCACACTGACAATTGATTGGTTGACTTACCGAAACAGGCCAATCAGGATGCTTCATGAGGCACACACTCACACTGCCACACACACGCACAGTCTCTAGGTCCCTCTCCCTCTCTGTCGTGCGCGCGCTACACAGATGCTTACGCGGTTTGGAGCACGTCTGTCTCGCGTGCACGGTCTTGCTCGCTCGCTCTAGATTCCGGGAGATTTTAAGTCATTTGCTAGCCTGGATACCAGACCGAACTTAGCCCCGCCCACACATTTTTTGGTTGGGAAGTTCGGTCTGGCATTACTCCATTGAGGAGAAATTATCTGCGGACAGATATTGGCCGTACCAATCAAATTGTTAAGGCGGGCTTTATACGATGATGGACAGATGATCAACAGTAACGTAACCAACCACGTCACCAACACACGAGTTGAATTCGTTTTCAACAAACATGGCTGCCGCTGGAGAGCTGAAATGTATAGATTCGAGTCCATTTAGACATTGACAGTGCATTCATTTTGAAAGAGGAACAGAGAAACGCGATTAAGGCATTTGTCAATCGAAAAGATGTTTTTGCCTTCCTTCCTACGGGATCCACTAAAAGTGTAATGTATCAGCTGCCCCTGGTCACATACAACGTTGTTCTGATTGGTTGCCTACAGAGTGCTTGATGGTTCTGCTCCCACCTACCTAAATGCACATAGTAGCTAGCTAGCCTCGCTGCTAATAAGTCTAACGTTAGCATGCTGATATGAATAGACCCAATATAGTCAGGTGGCTTAATGCTCAATTGACTTGTTAACCGAACTTTTACGAAGTCATACAACTAAACACACAAGTGACTTGTTAACCGAACTTTTACGAAGCTATATGACCAAACACAAAGCTAGCACTGTTAATTCCGCTATAGCTAGCCAGGTCAATTAGCTCGCCTAAGATACTGCAATTTAAGCTAACCAATTACCTCATTTCCCCCAAAACCCATCGATTACATGTGTTTGTGATGTGTAACATATATCCTTAATCAGTCATTCAAGTTATTAACATTTATTTACCGCTAGCGATTACACGACACAAGGGTAATTCAATCGCTATTAATGTTGAACTTGAACTTCAACAACGTCACACAACATTAAAAGTCAGGCATCGGCATGGTTCCTACAGAATAAATCAAAGGTCCTTGTCCATTTCTGTTGAAAAGTTTTATCCAACCAGAGACCGGATTAAAGTGACGACATCCGGTTTTAATACACATTCTCTGGCCATACGTTTTTCCTACCGACAGCGGGCATCAGGGAGTTGCAATCAATATGCGGGAGACTCCCGGGAGACTGTGTTCTCTTCGTTCTGAGTTGTATGTTAGAAATGTCGCAATAATTTACTTTTTGCCGTCGCGGACCATTACGGGGCACTGGCGGACCACCAGTGGTCCGCGGACCACACTTTGAGAACGACTGTAGAATCTACAATGAATACTGACTGACTGAATACTCCGTGAAATATCAACGACGACAACCAGATGGCGAGCCTCCCACCGAATGACAAAAAAAAGGATTCCACACCACATCAGTCCAACTGACTGAGAACTGTTGATTCATGGGTACCAAAGACGTCACTTCCATGAATAGCTTGATAGCGTTGAAGTTCCACGGATACCTAAGACTTATTATCTTATTTGAAGAAAAGACTGAATGAACACACTGATACTTTGAACATATTTAATTGAGCGAATATTTGAATGTATGTACTGCACATGGGATATCGATTAATGTTGAGTTACTGTTTGAACTGCTAGCCTGTACAGTTGTGTTGGGTTATGTGAATTTGATTAAGTTAAGAACTAAGGTTAAGATTTGCTTGAGAATTTAGATTAGATCAAACTTTATTAGATAATTAAATTATTTATTTATTTATTAACTATTTATTAAAGACTTAATATATATATATATATATAATGTATAAAATAGGAAATTAAAGATAACTACATTTAACTATTGTAAAGAAATAAAACAGAACAAATAAGAAGCAAATAGATTATAAAATAGAGTTAAATAAGAAGCAAATGGATTAATAGAGTTAAATAAGAAACAAACAGGAATTAATAAAAAGTTTGAGTTAATTTAAGGGTTTGATATTGAGATAAAATTGAAGTATTTTGATTAATGATTTTTTATTTAGCATTTTCTAAATGTTGACATACTTGAGATTTGTATATATGTAAATAATGATTTGTCACTAAAATCTGAAAGTTCTCAAACCCTGTTTGTTGTGATTGACTGCGCACCTGAAAAGAACCTAGACATCTTCTGATGGCCCAGATCTCAGATTGAATGTAAACAAGTGTTACATGTTCATATATGGGCCATTCTACCGAATTGGTGCAAAGTCAGGTTGGAAATATTTAGAAAATTTGTTTTATTCCCAAAACTTTGTCCGTATATATATTGTACCATATCTAAAGTACACATATCTAGTAAATGAACCGTCAATTTTTATATTGTATTTTCAGAATGTGTTGGAATGTTTTTCCTCTCCCTAAAATTGTCACTACCGAAACATGGTAATAAACTATAGTAAAAACGTATTATTATTAACCTGTTCAGATTGTGTTTCCTTCCCTTCTCTGAAGAGTATTTTTACAAATATTTCTTGAAGGTTTTCACAATGAAATCAATAAAAATGAAATTTTTACCAAATTTCAAAGTTCAATTTATACGATTCATCAAAATCTAAGTGCAATATTTCTTTGTAAAATGCAAAATACTGATCATATTGATTCCAGAGTTGATGATTGATGAAATTGAACATACATTAAACCAATCAGTATCATAACATTTTAGTTGATAACTCAATATACTTAATTTTTTACAAAACATCCAGTGTTTCGGTAGTGACAGCACTGTTTCGGTAGTGACCACAGTATTTTGTTTGCAGGGTTGTATCATATTTCCTCAACCTTATTGCTTAATCTTAACTCATACCATGCTTTAGGTTGGGAATATTAAAAACACAAATGTTTTGTGCTTTTGCTGTCTTTTCCTCCATGATTTTCTGACCTTCTTTTGCTCCCTGTTGGATAAATCACTGATACATTTCAACTTTCCTTCTTCCTTTCGTTTCTTATTTCTTTCTCTTTCCTTCCTTAAATATTCTTGGTGTTTCACTGGGTCATCCCTCACTCTTTGTCGGTATTCTCTCAGCCTCTCTGCTCCACTTTTTCCTTTTGGCATTTTGGTGTCCTATGATTCTTTCTCTCCTGAACAATTTCAGATAGAAATCAGCATTATCTACATCTTTACCATTTAGTCCACATAACACATTTATTTCAAAATGATGGGATTGAACTACTTACCATTCCATTTTGTCACTACCGAAACGATCATGTCACTACCGAAACGATCATGTCACTACCGAAACTTTACCATATGTTTTGGTAGCGACTGTTTCGGTAGTGACTGTTTCGGTAGTGACAATTCTAGCTAAATTTGAGCATAAATAAATTATTCTAGCAAGCACATGGCTAGCAAACAAATCTTTGAAGAGGTGTACACACAAACAAACATAATACTTGGCATAAAACCCCAAAAAGTTTACTTAATTGAAGAAAAAAAGGTGTTCGGTAGTGACAATTCTTAAGGTTACACACTGATTTTCAGACTTTGGAACACATTTATATCAAAAGTATGGGATTTAGCTACTTACCATTCAGCCATGAGGGACAGGGATGCAGTATCACTGCCTGGTTATAAATGCAGGGATGTGGCTAAAAAACAGGCTCAGCCAACGGACTAAAACTCCTGTGTTTCGGTAGTGACATGAAAACTATGGACATGATTTTTTGAGTATAGTTTATTTTTTTTTAAATTAAACCCACAATAAATCTAAATCTTCCAAGTTCTGTTTAAACTTAATCATAAAGATCTTTGAAATTAGATCATTGAAAAAAATCTAAAAAATGTAAAAAGTGTTATTTTTGATAACTGAAATTTAGATGTCAGGGTTGTGGACAATTACTTCCCAATAGAAAGTACCCTATAAATGATTATTTTGTATATATTTAGATTATCCCTATCTCATTTAATGTCTTGGGTTTAAATAGACCATAACATGTTCTTAGTAAATATCTATGTCTGAATACTTAATTGTTTTGTAAATAGTTTTTCTTGTTGTGGGACCACACTTTGCTCCAATTCGGTAGAATGGCCCATATAATATTTAATTTCAACGGTGTGTGCCCTGCAGATATAGTAATGAGACTACTTTAGGCCCCGCTAATTCCTCACCCATTTTAGCAGACCTTTGAAATTGAGAAAAACAATAATTTCTTCATTATTTCTGGCAAGTCTTTATTTCATCTTAGTATCCCTATTGATGTTTACATATACAGGAAATATGACATATGGCTGAACCAGGACTGATGGTTGTGTTCCTAATCTAAGATTAACTGGAGACACTCTTCAATGGCCATGGCTTCCTATGATCCAACCTGTTTATTACAGGGTCTTCTGCACGTAGGTAGCGATGTACTTCACGGCCAACATGGTCTCCTCACAGGTGGGCTTGATCTGGGACTCGGGGAGCAGGAAACCATAGCGACCAGTGTCACGCAGCTCGAAGACGTAGGAGTATTTCACACCCAGGTCATAGGCCCAGTCAACAGAGCCTCCAGAAGCAGGGTCTGAAAGTAGAGTGATCAATCAGAGTGGCTTTCAATCAGCAGTGTGACACAAAATAATTAAAAATAATCAATAACAACCTGTTATATCTTTCTAGTACTGACTTCCTTGAAGATGGCCCATTTGGTTAAATCCAGACACACACCAAACCGACAACAAGGCAACTAGCAGCGACTGTTGCATTGCCGCACGTCGCCTGTGTCTGGGCCAAAAAGTTGCACTTGAACACACCACACTACTACAAACTACAGCCAACGGCCAACTAGCATGTATGAGAGTAAACAAACCGTAAACAAAGCAGTGCTTGCTTATCAGTTACACTCTTCTCAGACAGTTTAGTAATATAGCTACTTCTAATTGAGAATATGCCTGATAAGAAGTTGCTGGTATTATTTATGGTTCCGTCTGATACTTGTTTCCCATTTACAGAGCCGGGACTGTGCACACACACTGAACGGAGAGCTAGAGGACCGTGATGAGCAACTCTCTGAATTTGACCAAAAGTGTATTGCATTAGAACCGTGGACATGCGCCTTTAACTGATACTAAACTGAAATTCATCTTCCTAAGTTTTTAACAAAGGAACTCACAGATGGTGGTAGCCCCAGGGCCGGCGCGGTACTGGGTGCCATACATGCTGGTCAGAGCTCTGATGGCACCTCGAGCAACGCTCATCTGAAGAGGAGTGAACAGCAAGGTTACATGAGACGCAAAAGCACAGAGATGAACAGGTACAGGTGGACGTGTGATATTACAGATTCCCACAGCACATTACAGAAAGGGCGTCTAACAGGCAGCTGCCTGAGCAGAAGTTAGCGAAGAGATTTAGATTTAGAAGAATTTAGGCTCCAGTTGGGATGGAGGGACATACTGTATTCAGTATGCATTCTGTAAAAGCAGTTTGGGCTCCTGCCAGAAAAGTGCTATAGAATTAAAATGCATATTATTATTATTATTATTATTAATAATAATAATAATAATAATAATAATAATAATGAATTAATGGGGAGTATGTGTGCGTGGTTAAGCATTTTGAGGGGTAGCCAGTGTTGTGTGTCACATTAGTAGTACTACTCATGCCAGGTGCCAGGTAAAGGAGGTGCAACAGTCTTTGGTCAAGCTGATCAAAGATATTAGCATGTGTCTCTTCAGTGTCAGTTGTTCAGTGTCAGTTGAAAATGTGCTGAATGGTTATAGTATAGTATAGTTGTTGTACCAGCTCAGCGTGATCAGCAGCCAGCTGGTAGTAGAAGTAGGGGAAGAGGAGCAGCTGGGAGTAGGAGTGAACGGTGATGTAAGCCTTGATGATGGACTTGTTCTTGCGGATGAAGTCAGCCACATTCTTGACCTCGATTTCAGACTCGGCCTTAGAGCCACAGTAGGTGTCACGGCAAGGGTTTCTAGAGGCTCCCTCGGCTGTGGACACAGAGAAGAGGCAGAGTAGTTAGAGCTGTAAGGGCTGGGGCCACAGTGAAGAGGCAGAGTAGTGAGATGAGAGGACAATGAGTTCATTTTACAAATGAAGGTAGTAGGGATCTGAAGAGTTCTATAGAAGCATGGAAAGATCATTGTATGTTTTGCCTTGAGTCAAATTTTGTTTGTTTTTGTTTTGTGTGAATATTTATGAAAATAGCACCTCTTGTTGAACACCTTGGGAGGTAGAAATGTAATAATCCTATTTTTTTCATGAGCCTAGTTTCATTTAATTTTGTGTGACATAATGAGTAATTATGTGGAATTGATGTTCGCTTCTTTCTAACTGTTCCTTTTTCAATTAACAGATCCAATACTTACTGCACCAGCGAGCATTGAAGTTCCTGTTGGGGTCAGCTCCGCGGCATCTAGTACCGTAGTTCCTGGAGCGGGTCTTCCTCCACATCCTGTTCTTTATTTCCATCTGTTTGATGTTAAAAAGTCAAGGGAAGTTTCAGTGTTTTCTTATGAGGATGATCACAGAGGTCTGTGGCTTTGCATTAAAGCAGCAATAAGGAGTTCTGTTCCAAAACTAGCAAGCTAACTACCTAAAAGGCATGCAAAAACCTTGCAAACACCACCAACAGCCCAGTTGACACTGATAGAAGACTAACTAGGCTAACTGGTGAGACTGACTAACTGGTGTATTTTAGCAGTATAGCTGGCAATGTCATGCTGTGAAAGCTTTTCTTCCATTTTTGCAAGGTGTTCTAGCCAGGCAACACAGAACTACATAGTGGATATCCTGGATAGCTAGTGGGAAAGAAAGAGGTGTCCTTCACATGACTATATGCTATCAAAATGAATTTGAGGATGGTACCAAAACTAGTTGCCTATTAAACCATACCTCAAAAAGTGTCACATTGCTACATACTGTTACTTTAAGAAAAACATTCAAACACAGATTACATACGCTCTTCCAGGTGTAATCATAGCCGTCAATGTTGAAGACAGGCAGGACGTAAACATCCATCTGGTTCAGCAGGCTGGTCATCTGAGAGTCGCTTCTATAGGTGGTCACAGCCTGCGAATAGGGACACGAGAGGTCAGTTTTCAAAAGGCAGATAATCTGGGAAGCATCAGTGAAATGTTGTTATTGTCTGGAACTGTTGAGTTGTACCTCGTTGACGAACCACTGGCAGAAAGCAGTAGAGATCCACTCTCTGGCATGGATACCACAGTCCAGGAAGATGGCGGGCTTGGGGGAGCCAGTCTTCTTGCCAATCTGTAAAAGAGAAAAGCAAAATGTGCTCTGGGTTAAAAAAAATAAAATCTTGAATGCCCTCATGTTCTTAAATTCAAAAACTCAAAAACATATTAGCACCCTGTATGAAAACACCATTGGGCAGTGAGTGAAGACTAAGCACCATCTGCACCGGTGTGAAAGGGTGAAGAGAAACTCTCGGGGGGGGGACTGTGTCTCTGTACCTGCAGCACGTTCATGGGACGGCCCTCATAGGTTTTTCCGATCACCTGTCTGCTGATCAGATCAGAGTTGGCAGCGGAGACGGAGGAGATCCAGGCCTGGATCTGTGGAGAAACGCACAGGAGGAGAGATTCAGGAGGAGGAGAGATTCAGGAGGAGGAGAGGTTAGTCATCTGGCAGAGAGAGAGTGTGATTGGAGGATGAAGCAAATCAATGGGGGTGAAGAGCAAGATAGGAGTTGAGGTCCGAAGTGCCTATAAAGGATAAAAAATGGCACAAAAGACAAATGCATAACTAAGGAGACCCTCACCTTGTCCCAAATGCACAACTAAGGAGACCCTCACCTTGTCCCAAATGCATAACTAAGGAGGCCCTCACCTTGTCCCAGCTGTTGTACTTGGTGTAGCTGTGAGACCTGGGAGTGACCGTACGGCTCTCCACCTGAGCCTCAATCTGAGCCTGGAGATCCTCAATCAAAATCCTGCAGGGAAACATGAGCTTCTCTGTACAAACTGTACTATTCTGTGAAGTTTACTGTTCATGTATGCCATTTGTACTGCAATCAGATGTAGTGGAATACAAATACATTTACATTTATTACATTTAGTCATTTAGCAGACGCTTTTATCCAAAGCGACTTACAAGGATGTATACACATTAATCTATTAGTGTGCAGATAAGGATAGTTTAACTCTAATGACATGTTAAGAGGCCTTACTCGTGCTCCATGTCACTCTGATTAAGGACGGTATAGACCATGGAGGTGTGGGAAGCGGGAATGTGGATGTCCACATCGATGTCAATGGTCACCTGCTCAGCACTCTCAGGGCTCCAGAAATCAACCTGCAGAGGGCGCCAGACACAAACTCTTAAAAAACAAACCTTGCCTTGACACATGCTTCACTCCCACACTCACACAGATACACACTCACTGACTCACAGAGAAACACACTGTAAATCGCACAGACACACACATACTGAATTACACAGATGTCACTTATAGCACACAATCCTGAACCAAATCTCTGGCAAACATGAACAAACACAAACACAACACACATATCTACACTCAAGCCACACAAGGAGGCATATTCAGCCATAATCCATAACCACAGAAACACACAAACACAAACATTTGCAGAAATAGATGCTAACCAGTCATTTCCTGAGAAGGCTATGACTGCCATCTCTGTGTTGGCTCTATCTTCCTTGCATGTAAGAGATAAATGTTTCCTAAATTAGAAGGCCTACTTGCTGTGCGTACACTACTTGCTGTGTTCATATGAGTACGATACTTGCTATGTGTCATGTGTGTGTGTCATGTGTCCTGTGTCATGTGTCTTGAGTGCGCTAGCTGACCTGAAACACCCTCAGCTCCTACAGACGTTTGGGCTTTACCTCCATGCTGAGGGCCAGATCCTTGATGAGGGTCACATGTTCATCAGTGGTGGGTTTCAGACGGAAGACTTTCTCCCTGAAGCCCAGAGGGGAAAAGAGAGAGGGATCACACTCTGACTACATCTGAGATCTACTCTTATTATTAGAACACGTAGAGCGCTCTGTTGCCTGCAGCGCCGTTGACCACTGAAAGAAATGTAATCTTTTTTACCCCTCAAAGCTGGTCCGCTCGGCCAGAGCGACAGCCACCAATCCCAAGAGCAGAAGGACCTTCATGTTGCCTGTGTGACTAGATTGTCACTTTCCGCCACTCTTTATAATCCGGGTGTAGTGTTGGCTGTCCAATCCAGAAGAGGCCAGAGGAGAACTGAAGCACCTGATGTGTCTGTGTGACTAGATTGTCACTTTCCGCCACTCTTTAGTGTGCATTACAGGAGTGCAATACTTAGTTTATGGTGAAATGATGTTGGCCCCAACAGTGCTAACTGGAACATATAGAAGTTTAGAAATGCGTCCGTAACCAATGCAATCAGTATGTTTTGCAACATTAAGGTTGCGAAGGTCTTGAGCGAGCTCTTTGCTTTTACCCATCATGAGATGTTTCTTGTGTGACACCTTGGTAATGAGACACCTTTTTATAGACCAAACAACAAATGTCTAAATATTTAAAACATTCCTTTCTTCAATTATATAAAGCTTGCCAGTACCGTATGCTGAAAAGCAGCCCCACACCATGATGTTACCACCTCCAAACTGGTGTTTTTAGGGTGATGTGCAGTGCCATTTGTCCTCCAAACATGGCATCCAAAGAGTACAATTTTGCTCTCATCTGACCAGACTATATTCTCCCAGTATTTCACAGGCTTGTCCAAATGTTGTGCAGCAAACTTTAAACAAGCTTCAACATGCTTTTTCTTCAACAATGGAGTCTTGCCTGTTGAGCGTGCATACAGGCCATGGCGGTTGAGTGCATAACTTAGTTTATGGTGAAATGAGGTTCTTTCCACTTCCGGATTATGGCCCCAACAGTGCTAACTGGAACATTTAGAAGTTTAGAAATGCGTCTGCAACCAATGCAATCAGTATGTTTTGCAACATTAAGGTTGCGAAGGTCTTGAGCGAGCTCTTTGCTTTTACCCATCATGAGATGTTTCTTGTGTGACACCTTGGTAATGAGACACCTTTTTATAGGCCATCAGTTGGGACTGAACCAGCTGATATTAATTTCGCACTAACAAGGGGCCGTCAGCACAGTTCTGTCAGCACAGCAGATATGGACACAACCAGCAGATGTTTCTTCTGGAGATTTCTCCAAAATAATTCACTTTTCTGTTGATACTACTAACAACAATACCACTCTCTTTGTCCGAAAACATTATCTATCCTTGTATTTATGTTAATTCCTCAGAACGCATCGTCTAAGTATAAGACGTAAATACTTTTAGTAGATTATAATTTGTAAAATAGATTTTTAGTAATTTCTGTTATTTATCTGATTAGTATAGATAAGAAAGTATCATCGTACATCACTTATCCTGCTGCCATGAAATGTGATAAGATACTTCATGAAACGAGACTGAAGACCTCAAGAGACTTTATTCTACTTTTATTCTAGACGAGTTGACTAATGACTAGGATCTAATTCTGCTGCAAACAGGATCGTGGATAAAAACAGGTTTTTATTTGCCTGCAGTATACTTATTATTCTGTAGTATACTTAGAGGTTCCCCCTCAGCTATGGGTGTAGGTTTTGTACGAGATTTAATTTAATTACATTTTTTTGCATTTTTTGTATAAGAAAATAATATAAAAGTTTAGCGGGCTATAGTGTCTCTGAATCACTCAGCATATTCACTTTAACTTTTAAGTTGTATGCAATATTTATTATGTTTATTTAGATTTATTAAATCTGATGTTTTCCCTGGAACATTCATTATCCAGGTCAATGTCAAGTGTCAAAGTGCTTTATTTGTCATATTTGTTATTTAACATTCATTCTTGGTCTTATTGACAGCAACTAATATCATTGCAATATGCTTACAATACTGCTAAATATCTCCAACAGCCTCGGCTAACAGCCATCCAATGGAAATATCTGAGAGAGAATATGAGGACATTAACGATGGGGAAGAGAATTCCAATGGGATGTTCATATAACATTTTTAATTTCAACGGTGTGTGCCCTGCAAATATAGTGTTGAGACGAATTTAGGCCCGGCTAATTCCTCACCCATTTTAGCAGACCCTTGAAATTGAGAAAAACAATGATTTCTTCATTATTTCTGGCAAGTCTTATGATCCAACCTGTTTATTACAGGGTCTTCTGCACGTAGGTAGCGATGTACTTCACGGCCAACATGGTCTCCTCACAGGTGGGCTTGATCTGGGACTCGGGGAGCAGGAAACCATAGCGACCAGTGTCACGCAGCTCGAAGGTGTAGGAGTATTTCACACCCAGGTCATAGGCCCAGTCTTCAGAGCCTCCAGAAGCAGGGTCTGAAAGTAGAGTGATCAATCAGAGTGGCTTTCAATCAGCAGTGTGACACAAATTATTAAAATAATCAATAATAACCTGTTATATCTTTCTAGTACTGACTTCCTTGAAGATGGCCCATTTGGTTAAATCCAGACACACACCAAACCGACAACAAGGCAACTAGCAGCGACTATTGCATTGCCGCACGTCGCCTGTGTCTGGGCCAAAAAGTTGCACTTGAACACACCGCACTACTACAAACTACAGCCAACGGCCAACTAGCATGTATGACAGTAAACAAACCGTATACAAAGCAGTGTTTGCTTATCAGTTACACTCTTCTCGCTTACCACAGACAGTTTAGTAATATAGCTACTTCTAATTGAGAATATGCCTTATAAGAAGTTGCTGGTATTATTTATGGTTCCGTCTGATACTTGTTTCCAATTTACAGAGCCAGGATTGCACACACACTGAACAGAGAGCTAGAGGACCGTGATGAGCAACTCTCTGAATTTGACCAAAAGTGTATTGCATTAGAACCGTTGACTGCGCCTTTAACTGATACTAAACTGAAATTCATCTTCCTAAGTTTTTAACGAAGGAACTCACAGATGGTGGTAGCTCCAGGGCCGGCGCGGTACTGGGTGCCATACATGCTGGTCAGGGCTCTGGTGGCACCTCGAGCAACGCGCATCTGAAGAGCAAAGAACAGCAAGGCACATGAGACGCAAAAGCACAGAGATGAGCAGGTACAGGTGGACGTGTGATATTACAGATTCCCACAGCACATTACAGAAAGGGCGATTAACAGGCTGCTGCCTGAGCAGAAGTTAGCTGAGAATATTTAGATTTAGAAGAATTTAGGCTCCAGTTGGGATTGAGGGACATACTGTATATTTAGCATGCATTCTGTAAAAGCAGTTTGGGCTCCTGGCAGAAAGGTGCTATAGAATTAAAATGTATATTATTATTATTATTATTAATATTAATAATTTAATAATAATAATTCATAATAATAATAATAATAATAAATGAATGGGGAGTATTTGTGCGTGGTTTAGCATTTTGAGGGGTAGCCAGTGTTGTGTGTCACATTAGTAGTAGTACTCATGCCAGGTGCCAGGTAAAGGAGATGCAACAGTCTTTGGTCAAGCTGATCAAAGATATTAGCATGTGTCTCTTCAGTGTCAGTTGTTCAGTGTCAGTTGTTCAGTGTGAGTTGAAAATGTGCTGAATGGTTATAGTATAGTATAGTTGTTGTACCAGCTCAGCGTGATCTCTAGCCAGCTGGTAGGAGTAAGAGTAGGGGAAGAGGAGCAGCTGGGAGTAGGAGTGAACGGTGATGTAAGCCTTGATGATGGACTTGTTCTTGCGGATGAAGTCAGCCACATTCTTGACCTCGATTTCAGACTCGGGCTTGGAACCACAGTATGTTTCACGGCAGGGGTCTCTAGAGGCTCCCACGGCTGTGGACACAGAGAAGAGGCAGAGTAGTTAGATGCTCCCAGGGCCACAGAGAAGAGGCAGAGTGGTTAAAGGCTCTAACGGTTGGGGCCACAGAGAAGAGGCAGAGTGGTTAAAGGCTCTAACGGCTGGGGCCACAGAGAAGAGGCAGAGTAGTGAGATGAGAGGACAATGAGTTCATTTTACTAATGAAGGTAATAGGGATCTGAAGAGTTGTATAGAAGCATGGAAATATCATAGTATGTTTTGCCTTGAGTCAAAACAAATTTTGTTTATGTTTTGTGTGAATATTTATGAAAATAGCACCTCCTGTTGAACACCTTGGGAAGTAAAAATGTAATAACCCTCGTTTTTTCATGATCCTAGTTTTATTTCATTTTGTGTTACATAATGAGTAGTTATGTGGAATTGATGTTTGCTTCTTTCTAACTGTTCCTTTTTCAATGAACAGATCCAACACTTACTGCACCAGCCAGCATTGAAGTTCCTGTTGGGGTCAGTACCGCGGCAGCGAGTACCGTACTTCCTGGAGCGGGTCTTCCTCCACATCCTGTTCTGTATGTCCAAAAGTCAAGGGAAGTTTCAGTGTTTCATTATGAGGATGATCACAGAAGTCTGTGGCTTTGCATTAGAGCAGCAATAAGGAGTTCTGTTCCAAAACTAGCAAGCTAACTTCCTAAAAGGCATGCAAAAACCTTGCAAACACCACCAACAGCCCAGTTGACACTGATAGAAGACTAACTAGGCTAACTGGTGAGACTGACTAACTGGTGTGTTTTAGCAGTATAGCTGGCAATGTCATGCTGTGAAAGCTTTTCTTCCATTTTTGCAAGGTGTTCCAGCCAGGAAACACAGAACTACATAGTGCATATCCTGGATAGCTAGTGGGAAAGAAAGAGGTGTCCTTCACATGACTATATGCTATCAAAATGAATTTGAGGATGGTACCAAAACTAGTTGCCTATTAAACCATACCTTAAAAAGTGTAATATTGTTGCATAGTGTTACTTTAAGAAAAACATTCAAACACAGATTACATACGCTCTTCCAGGTGTAATCATAGCCGTCAATGTTGAAGACAGGCAGGACGTAAACATCCATCTGGTTCAACAGGCTGGCCATCTGAGAGTCGCTTCTATAGGTGGTCACAGCCTGCGAATAGGGACACAAGAGGTCAGTTTTCAAAAGGCAGATAATCTGGGAAGCATCAGTGAAATGTTGTTATTGTCTGGAACTGTTGAGTTGTACCTCGTTGACGAACCACTGGCAGAAAGCAGTAGAGATCCACTCTCTGGCATGGATACCACAGTCCAGGAAGATGGCGGGCTTGGGGGAGCCAGTCTTCTTGCCAATCTGTAAAAGAGAAAAGCAAAATGTGCTCTGGGTTAAAAAAAAAATCAAATTTTAAAAGCCCTCATGTTCTCAAATTCAAAAACTCAAAAACATATTAGCACCCTGTATGAAAACACCATTGGGCAGTGAGTGAAGACTAAGCACCATCTGCACTGGTGTGAAAGGGTGAAGAGAAACTCTCGGGGGGGGGACTGTGTCTCTGTACCTGCAGCACGTTCATGGGACGGCCCTCATAGGTTTTTCCGATCACCTGTCTGCTGATCAGATCAGAGTTGGCAGCGGAGACGGAGGAGATCCAGGCCTGGATCTGTGGAGAAACGCACAGGAGGAGAGATTCAGGAGGAGGGGTTAGTCAGGAGGAGGAGAGGTTAGTCATCTGGCAGAGGGAGAGTGTGATTGGAGGATGAAGCAAATCAATGGGGGTGAAGAGCAAGTGCCTATAAAGGATAAAAATGGCACAAAAGACAAATGCATAACTAAGGAGACCCTCACCTTGTCCCAAATGCATAACTAAGGAGGCCCTCACCTTGTCCCAGCTGTTGTACTTGGTGTAGCTGTGAGACCTGGGAGTGACCGTACGGCTCTCCACCTGAGCCTCAATCTGAGCCTGGAGATCCTCAATCAAAATCCTGCAGGGAAACATGAGCTTCTCTGTACAAACTGTACTATTCTGTGAAGTTTACAGTTTATGTATGCCATTTGTACTGCAATCAGGTGTAGTGGAATACAAATTAAATGTATCTATTAGTGTGCAGATAAGGATAGTTTAACTCTAATGACATGTTAAGAGGCCTTACTCGTGCTCCATGTCACTCTGATTAAGGACGGTATAGACCATGGAGGTGTGGGAAGCGGGAATGTGGATGTCCACATCGATGTCAATGGTCACCTGCTCAGCACTCTCAGGGCTCCAGAAATCAACCTGCAGAGGGCGCCAGACACAAACTCTTACAAAAACAAACTTTGGCTTGATACACCAGCAGCAGGCTATAGGTTGAGTGGATTATGAGCGCGGCACAAGTTTTCTCAACGGTTTCTGGCTAATTTGGCCATGAGGAACAAAACTGGGGTGCTTTCGTTTACTGTAACCCGAGCGAACATCGAGATTTTGACACGCCCTTTAAGCACGCATCCAGCGCATCTGTATCTCAGCTTTCCTGAGGTCGTAGACACTTAAATTTGGTCTCAAAATGACCGGAATATGCATGTTTATATATGAACTATGAAGGTCTAAGATTTTTTTTAATTCGCGTGGGGTGCAATTGTGCACATGCTTCACTCCCACACTCCCACAGATACACACACGCCGACTCACAGACAAACACACTCTAAATCGCACAGACACATACATACTGAATCATCACAGATGTCACTTATAGCACACAATCCTGAACCAAATCTCTGACAAACATGAACAAACACAAACACAACACACATATCTACATTCAAGCCACACAAGGAGGCATATTCAGCCATAATCCATAACCATAACTCTGTGTTGGCATTGAAGTCTCTATCTTCCTTGCATGTAAGAGACAAATGTTTCCTAAAGAAGAAGGCCTACTTGCTGTGCGTACAGTACTTGCTGTGTGCATATGCGTACGATACTTGCAATGTGTCAAGTGTCATGAGTGTGCTAGCTGACCTGAAACACCCTCATCTCCTACAGACGTTTGGGCTTTACCTCCATGCTGAGGGCCAGATCCTTGATGAGGGTCACATGTTCATCAGTGGTGGGTTTCAGACGGAAGACTTTCTCCCTGAAGCCCAGAGGGGAAAAGAGAGAGGGATCACACTCTGACTACATCTGAGATCTACTCTTATCATTAGAACACGTAGAGCGCTCTGTTGCCTGCAGCGCATTTGACCACTGAAAGAAATGTAATCTTTTTTACCCCTCAAAGCTGGTCCGCTCGGCCACAGCGACAGCCACCAATCCCAAGAGCAGAAGGACCTTCATGTTGCCTGTGTGACTAGATTGTCACTTTCCGCCACTATTTAGTGTGCATTACAGGAGTGTTTACATCATTTAGTTGATGGTGAAATGAGGTTCTTTCCACATCCGGATTATGGCCCCAACAGTGCTAACTGGAACATTTAGAAGTTTAGAAATGCGTCTGCAACCAATGCAATCAGTATGTTTTTCAACATTAAGGTTGCGAAGGTCTTGAGCGAGCTCTTTGCTTTTACCCATCATGAGATGTTTCTTGTGTGACACCTTGGTAATGAGACACCTTTTTATAGACCAAACAACAAATGTCTAAATATTTAAAACATTCCTTTCTTCAATTATGTCAAGTTTGCCAGTACCGTATGCTGAAAAGCAGCCCCACACCATGATGTTCCCACCTCCAAACTGGTGTTTTTAGGGTGATGTGCAGTGCCATTTGTCCTCCAAACATGGCATCCAAAGAGTACAATTTTGCTCTCATCTGACCAGACTATATTCTCCCAGTATTTCACAGGCTTGTCCAAATGTTGTGCAGCAAACTTTAAACAAGCTTCAACATGCTTTTTCTTCAACAATGGAGTCTTGCCTGTTGAGCGTGCATACAGGCCATGGCGGTTGAGTGCATAACTTAGTTTATGGTGAAATGAGGTTCTTTCCACTTCCGGATTATGGCCCCAACAGTGCTAACTGGAACATTTAGAAGTTTAGAAATGCGTCTGCAACCAATGCAATCAGTATGTTTTGCAACATTAAGGTTGCGAAGGTCTTGAGCGAGCTCTTTGCTTTTACCCATCATGAGATGTTTCTTGTGTGACACCTTGGTAATGAGACACCTTTTTATAGGCCATCAGTTGGGACTGAACCAGCTGATATTAATTTCGCACTGACAAGGGGTCGGATTGCTTTGATAGATTTCAGCTGTTGTCTTGGCTTTCCATGCCTTTTTGCACCTCCCTTTCTTCATGTGTTCAATACATTTTCCCTGTGTTATTTCGCATTATTACACATAACTTAATTTCTGAACGTATTTGTTTTGGTATGGATTACTTGGGTTGTTACCAACATCTGGTGAAAATGTCATGTCAATAGCATCTTTGGAAATATATTTACTGAGAAAAATGGTGACGCTTTCGAATCTTATTTTACCCGCTGTACAAAAACACACAGACATATATAAAACATTTTTTTTTTTACAAATATTGCAGACAGAACTGACAACTTTCTTCATGAGTGTAATCAACAATGGTCTCATTCACAAGAGCACGGTCATGATAATAGTTCTGTCAGCACAGCAGATATGGACACAACCAGCAGATGTTTCTTCTGGAGATTTGTTTCTGTAATCTGTTTCTTTCTGTTCTGTTCTTTCTATTCTGTTTCTTCTGTTTCTTTTGGGTAAATAAAATGTAATTCTAGAATGTTTGATTGGTAAAGATTTGTTACCAGGCAGGAACGGAAAACACCATTGGCTAATACCGGGACCTTTACTTTTTCGCTGAGCTAAAATGTCGTCTGCCTGACTTTTAATGTGGTGTCACGTTTAACGCTGCTGTTCAACATTAATAGCAACTGAATTACACTTGTGTGTAATCTGTAGTGGTAAATAACATAAACGTCAATAACGTGAGTGATTGATAAAGGATATATGTTACACATCACAAACACAGATAATCAATGGTTTTTTTGTGTGAAAGTTATTTAATTGGTTAGCTTAAATAACAGTATCTTACATGAGCTAACTACATATCGTAACGGTGTTAGTTATCGGATGGCGTGTGTTATCGGCAAACTTTCACGTTGTCACGTTAATCCATTAGTAAATTGAAGAATTTACATCCGGTAGGCCGATCGTCTAGGATCTACGCTTCGTCTACCCACAGATACTACTAACAACAATACCACTCTCTTTGTCCGAAAACATTATCTATCCTTGTATTTATGTTAATTCCTCAGAACGCATCGTCTGTAAGTATAAGACGTAAATACTTTTAGTAGATTATAATTTGTAAAGTTTTAGTAATTTCTGTTATTTATCTGATTAGTATAGATAAGAAAGTATCATCGTACATCACTTATCCTGCTGCCATGAAATGTGATAAGATACTTCATGAAACGAGACTGAAGACCTCAAGAGACTTTATTCTACTTTTATTCTAGACGAGATGACTAATGACTAGGATCTAATTCTGCCGCAAACAGGATCGTGGATAAAAACAGGTTTTTATTTGTCTGCAGTATACTTATTATTCTGAAGTATACTTAGAGGTTCCCCCTCAGCTATGGGTGTAGGTTTTGTACGAGATTTAATTGAATTCAATTTGTTTGCATTTGTTGTATAAGAAAATAATAGAAAAGTTTAGCGGGCTATAGTGTCTCTGAATCACTCAGCATATTCACTTTAACTATTAAGTTGTATGCAATATTTATTATGTTTATTTAGATTCATTAAATCTGATGTTTTCCCTGGAACATTCATTATCCAGGTCAATGTCAAGTGTCAAAGTGCTTTATTTGTCATATTTGTTATTTAACATTCATTCTTGGTCGCATTGACAGCAACTATTATCATTGCAATATCCACATATCTGCTAAATATCTCCAACAGCCTCGGCTAACGGCCATCCAATGGAAATATCTGAGAGAGAATATGAGGACATTAACGATGGGGAAGAGAATTCCAATGGGATGTTCATATCAAATATTTAATTCCAACGGTGTGTGCCCTGCAGATATAGTGTTGAGACGAATTTAGGCCCATTTTAGCAGACCCTTGAAATTGAGAAAAACAACGATTTCTTCATTATTTCTGGCAAGTCTTTATTTCATCTTAGTATCCCTATTGATGTTTACATATACAGGAAAGATGACATATGGATGAACAAGGACTGATGGTTGTGTTCCTAATCTAAGATTAACTGGAGACACTCTTCAATGGCCAAGGCTTCCTATGATCCAACCTGTTTATTACAGGGTCTTCTGCACGTAGGTAGCGATGTACTTCACGGCCAACATGGTCTCCTCACAGGTGGGCTTGATCTGGGACTCGGGGAGCAGGAAACCATAGCGACCAGTGTCACGCAGCTCGAAGGTGTAGGAGTATTTCACACCCAGGTCATAGGCCCAGTCATCAGAGCCTCCAGCAGCAGGGTCTGAAAGTAGAGAGATCAATCAGAGTGGCTTTCAATCAGCAGTGTGACACAAAATAATTAAAATAATCAATAACAACCTGTTATATCTACAGGATTGCACATACACTGAACGGAGAGCTAGAGGACCGTGATGAGCAACTCTCTGAATTTGACCAAAAGTGTATTGCATTAGAACCGTTGACTGCGCCTTTAACTGATACTAAACTGAAATTCATCTTCCTAACTTTAGGAACTCACAGATGGTGGTTGCCCCAGGTCCGGGGGTGTACTGGGTGCCATACAAGCTGGTCAGGGCACTAGTGGCAGCTTCAGCAAGGTGCATCTGAAGAGGAGAGAACAGCAAGGTTAAACATGAGACGCAAAAGCACAGAGATGAGCAGGTACAGGTGGACGTGTGATATTACAGATTCCCACTGTACATTACAGAAAGGGCGACTAATAGGCTGCTGCCTGAGCAGAAGTTAGCAAAGAAGAATTTAGATTTAGAAGATTTTAGGCTCCAGTTGGCATTGAGGGACATACTGTATTCAGTATACATTCTGTAAAAGCAGTTTGGGCTCCTCCCAGAAAGGTGCTATAGAAATAAAATGTATTATTATTATTATTATTATTATTATTAATAATGAGAATTACTACTCATGCCATTATTATTCATTATTATTATTATTATTAATGATAATAATAATAATAATAAATGAATGGGGAGTATTTGTGCGTGGTTTAGCATTTTGAGGGGTAGCCAGTGTTGTGTGTCACATTAGTAGTACTACTCATGCCAGGTGCCAGGTAAAGGAGGTGCAACAGTCTTTGGTCAAGCTGATCAAAGATATTAGCATGTGTCTCTTCAGTGTCAGTTGTTCAGTGTCAGTTGAAAATGTGCTGAATGGTTATAGTATAGTATAGCTGTTGTGCCCCTGGGATATTGTGATCGTACCAGCTCAGCGTGATCTGCAGCCAGCTGGTAGGAGTAAGAGTAGGGGAAGAGGAGCAGCTGGGAGTAGGAGTGAACGGTGATGTAAGCCTTGATGATGGACTTGTTCTTGCGGATGAAGTCAGCCACATTCTTGACCTCGATTTCAGACTCGGGCTTGGAGCCACAGTAGATGTCACTGCAGGGGTTGCTAGAGGTTCCCAGGGCTGTGGACACAGAGAAGAGGCAGAGTAGTTAGAGGCTCCCAGGGCCACAGAGAAGAGACAGAGTAGTTAGAGGCTGTAAGGGCTGTGGACACAGAGAAGAGGCAGAGTAGTGAGATGAGTGGACAATGAGTTCATTTTACATATGGAGGTAATAGGGATCTGAAGAGTTCTATAGAAGCATGGAAAGATCATAGTATGTTTAGAGTCAAACTCTTTGTTTTGTGTGAATATTAATGAAAATAGCACCTCCTGTTGAACACCTTGGGAAGTAGAAATGTAATGATCCTAGTTTTATTTCATTTTGTGTGACATAATAAGTAGTTATGAGGAATTGATGTTCGCTTCTTTGTAACTGTTCCTTTTTCAATGAACAGATCCAATACTTACTGCACCAGCCAGCATTGAAGTTCCTGTTGGGGTCAGCACCGCGGCAGCTAGTACCGGACTTGCTAGAGCGGGTCTTCCTCCACATCCTGTTCTGTATGTCCAAAAGTCAAGGGAAGTTTCAGTGTTTCATTATGAGGATGATCACAGAGGTCTGTGGCTTTGCATTAAAGCAGCAATAAGGAGTTCTGTTCCAAAATTAGCAAGCTAACCACCTAAAAGGCATGCAAAAACCTTGCAAACAGCACACACAGCCTAGTTGACACCACTGGTAGAAGCTTGCCAACACACTAACTGGTGTGTTTTAGCAGTATAGCTGGCAATGTCATGTTGTGAAAGCTTTTCTTAGTGAAAAGTGCATATTCTGGATAGCTAGTGGGAAAGACACACAATTCATTTGAGGATGGTACCAAAACTAGTTGTCTATAAAACCATACCTCAAAAAGTGTCTTATTGTTACATACTGTTACTTTAAGAAAAACATTCAAACACAGATTACATACGCTTTTCCAGGTGTAATCATAGCCGTCAATGTTGAAGACAGGCAGGACGTAAACATCCATCTGGTTCAGCAGGCTGGTCATCTGAGAGTCGCTTCCATAGGTGGTCACAGCCTGCGAATAGGGACACGAGAGGTCAGTTTTCAAAATGCAGATAATCTGGGGAGCATCAGTGAAATGTTGTTATTATCTGCAACTGTTGAGTTGTACCTCGTTGACGAACCACTGGCAGAAAGCAGTAGAGATCCACTCTCTGGCATGGATACCACAGTCCAGGAAGATGGCGGGCTTGGGGGAGCCAGTCTTCTTGCCAATCTGTAAAAGAGAAAAGCAAAACGTATGCTTTTTAGGGTGCTCTGGGTTAAAAAAAAATCAAATCTCGAATGCCCTCATGTTCTCACATTCACAACATATTAGCACCCTGTATGAAAACAACATTGGACAGTGAGTGAAGACTAAGCACCATCTGCACTGGTGTGAAAGGGTGAAGAGAAACTCTCGGGGGGGGGACTGTGTCTCTGTACCTGCAGCACGTTCATGGGACGGCCCTCATAGGTTTTTCCGATCACCTGTCTGCTGATCAGATCAGAGTTGGCAGCGGAGACGGAGGACATCCAGGCCTGGATCTGTGGAGAAACGCACAGGAGGAGAGATTCAGGAGGAGGAGAGATTCAGGAGGAGGAGAGGTTAGTCATCTGGCAGAGGGAGAGTGTGATGGGAGGATGAAGCAAATCAATGGGGGTGAAGAGCAAGATAGGTGGTGAGGTCTGAAGTGCCTATAAAGGATAAAAATGGCACAAAAGACAAATGCACAACTAAGGAGACCCTCACCTTGTCCCAAATGCATAACTAAGGAGACCCTCACCTTGTCCCAAATGCATAACTAAGGAGGCCCTCACCTAGTCCCAAATGCATAACTAAGGAGACCCTCACCTTGTCCCAGCTGTTGTACTTGGTGTAGCTGTGAGACCTGGGAGTGACCGTACGGCTCTCCACCTGAGCCTCAATCTGAGCCTGGAGATCCTCAATCAAAATCCTGCAGGGAAACAAGAGTTACTCTGTACAAACTGTACTACGCTGTGAAGTTTACTGTTCATGTATGCCATTTGTACTGCAATCAGGTGTAGTCGAATACAAATTAAATGTATCTATTAGTGTGCAGATAAGGATAATTTAACTCTAATGACATGTTGAGAGGCCTTACTCGTGCTCCATGTCACTCTGATTAAGGATGGTATAGACCATGGAGGTGTGGGAAGCGGGAATGTGGATGTCCACATCGATGTCAATGGTCACCTGCTCAGCACTCTCAGGGCTCCAGAAATCAACCTGCAGAGGGCGCCAGACACAAACTCTTAAAAAACAAACCTTGCCTTGACACATGCTTCACTCCCACACTCACACAGATACACACTTGCTGACTCACAGAGAAACACACTGTAAATCGCACAGACACACACATACTGAATTACACAGATGTCACTTATAGCACACAATCCTGAACCAAATCTCTGGCAAACATGAACAAACACAAACACAACACACATATCTACACTCAAGCCACACAAGGAGGCATATTCAGCCATAATCCATAACCACAGAAACACACAAACACAAACATTTGCAGAAATAGATGCTAACCAGTCATTTCCTGAGAAGGCTATGACTGCCATCTCTGTGTTGGCTCTATCTTCCTTGCATGTAAGAGATAAATGTTTCCTAAATTAGAAGGCCTACTTGCTGTGTGTACACTACTTGCTGTGTTCACATGAGTACGATACTTGCTATGTGTCATGTGTGTGTCATGTGTCCTTGGTCATGTGTCTTGAGTGCGCTAGCTGACCTGAAACACCCTCAGCTCCTACAGACGTTTGGGCTTTACCTCCATGCTGAGGGCCAGATCCTTGATGAGGGTCACATGTTCATCAGTGGTGGGTTTCAGACGGAAGACTTTCTCCCTGAAGCCCAGAGGGGAAAAGAGAGAGGGATCACACTCTGACTACATCTGAAATCAACTCTTATCATAAGAACACGTAGAGCGCTCTGTTGCCTGCAGCGCTGTTGACCACTGAAAGAAATGTAATCTTTTTTACCCCTCAAAGCTGGTCAGCTCGGCCAGAGCGACAGCCACCAATCCCAAGAGCAGAAGGACCTTCATGTTGCCTGTGTGACTAGATTGTCACTTTCCGCTACTCTTTATAATCCGGGTGTAGTGTTGGCTGTCCAATCCAGAAGAGGCCAGAGGAGAACTGAAGCACGTGATGTGTCTGTGTATGATCTGAAGTACCAAACCAAACTTGATTATTTTAGACGCTTCTGGAGGGTGGGGCTGAGCCTTTTAAATTAGAGAGCTTCAATGATTAACTTCTGATCATGGGTATCTCAGCACGTTCCTCTAAAAATGAAGCCTTGACTCAAGGTCACAGGATTTGACATGTTGGTTTACCACAGCTAATTGCACAAGGCAGGAACATTACAGAGACACATATGAGAGGTTTTTCTTTTAATCCTTTATTCATATACCTGCATTTTATACATATTTCCATATGAACTGTACACATACAAAAACACACAGACACATATAAAACATTTTTTACAAACATTGCAGACAGAACTGGCAACTTTTTTTTCATGAGTGTAATCAACAATGGTCTCATTCACAAGAGCACGATCATGATAATAGTTCTGTCAGCACAGCAGATATGGACACAACCAGCAGATGTTTCTTCTGGAGATTTTTTTTCTGTAATCTGATTCTTTCTGTTCTTTTCTATTCTGTTTCTTCTGTTTCTTTTCTGTAAATATTTCACCCATACTTGTCACAGTGAACAAACAGTGGACACAGAACATAACCACAGTCAACACCATATCAGACCTGAAGCGTATGAAACACGCCAACATGGAGGCAACTGTACAATGACCTGCCTATATATGAAACATTTTCTCTTCACTGCGGCGAAGGGTTCTGAAACTTACTTAGTGGATTATGCGAAATAACCAAACAACAAATGTCTAAATATTTAAAACATCAACCAAAGGAATATCAAGACTCCAGCTGGGTCTTACATAAGTATTGTGAATCTGACACATATCAGGTGCCATATGCAATATGATACAGATGACAATAATGAAAAATACTTGACAGTTTTTCTCAGTTGCTTCGGCACATTTCTCAGATCAGAATTAAAATGTTCAAAGCTGCTAGTTCAACCTCCACATCATCTACTTCAGTTGTGCACATCACAACAACATGAATGCAAAAAAGGGTGTGTACAATCGTCTGCTGTTTAGTCTTACCCCTCATACATCTAGGTATCTAGTCATCACAGGCAAATCAGTTAAACCAGTTATCATTATGTGTCAACCATCATCATCATCAGTTTCACGGACATGGTATTTTTGGAATGTTTTGCTAAATTACTTGTCATTCAAACCTTGATTACATGTGATTAATGAGGATTGATTCAGTTTGTTCAAAGGCAAAACATGAGTGTAAAATCTCATAGGCCACCAAGCCAGAGAGGATGTGCCAGGTCAGTGTGAGGGACAATCCAGTGACAATGTGACACTATATCAGACAAGAATGTGTTCAGTCACATCCTCACCATTGGGCTTTACAGAAGACAACCTCTTCCACAAGGATCTCATTCATGAGAATGGGAGGGGTTTCATGACATGCACCCTGCCAAATCACATACTGTGTGTGGTAATTTGGGTCATTGTAAACTTTCTCCATAAAAATAGCCTTGGGGAATGTTTTGATGGACTCAAAAGAATGCTGATTATTATTCATTGTCATATTTATATTATTCATATATTAACATACTGATCAATCTATTTGACTCTGTACTTTATGCAATGGCAAAGGTCTTTTCTGAATGAAGGTGAAATGTCTATGATCATTGTGACTGGATCAAATTACTTAGAATTTATGTGGCATTTACTCTCTGTCCCATTTTTCTCAACCCTTAAATGACTGACTGAAAGAAATACAGTAAAAAGCAAATTTGGAGATAAAGAATACACTTCCAGGATATCATTTTATATTGAGAACATGACTAAGTATTTGGGTCTTGGGTACCAAAGCGACTGAGAAAAACTGCAACAGACCATAGAGTCACTCCTATACGTGAATGCAAAATATATTTGAAAATGTTTGAGAACACAATGTTTTAAATGGTCTAGCTAGGAGCAATTCACATCACTCATGTCACATCTCACTGATAATAAACCAGGTCTTAGTTTCATGCTGTAGTGGTGAGGAGTATCTTGGGTCTGAATATTTGAACTATTACTATAGATTATTATATTTACTATTTCTCTGATGTGTTGTGCTTTGGGGGCCAGCTCATGTGGTTGGGGGGCCTCCTATAGGGGTGTTGATGATGTGCTATAAAATGCAGAACTTCAGTTCAGTCCATAATACATTTTGAGGGTGTTTTGACAGATGAATAATTAGATGCAGAGATGAGAGACTTTATAAAGATCAAATTACTTCAGTGTGAAAACGGCCCTGTCTGAAATGTGTCTATAATGTGCCTTCATGACAGTAGAAAAGTGTGCATTTCAAGTAATTTTACCCACATAGAATGTAGACCCTAAACATGGGAGAAGTTTGTCAGTTTTTACCATGGAGATTTCATGGCTTAGTGCTAGAGACAGGGTTTCTAAACCTCATAAAACATATTTGGCCTGCAGCAGACACAACATCAGTGGGGATATCTAAGTGAGTGTCACTGTCAGTGTGTTTTTTTTTGTGTCAGGACTCATTTCTCATTTGACGTCTGGCGCGCGGAGGCTTTCTTGCTGGAGTTGAGGCGGAGGGCCTCGGAGGCGCGGTACGAGAGCGCGCTCATCTTGGAGCTCAGAATGGCATGGCCGGCCCTGGAGTCGGGCGCGCAGCGCAGCAGCCGCAGCAGATTCCTCCGGAAGTTGTTCCCCACGAAGCCGTAGAGCAGCGGGTTGATGCAGCTGTTGAAAAAGGAAATGCATATGGTGAAGGGCATGGCCGTGTCGATGATGTCCAGCACGCGGCAGTTCTCCACCACGCCCAGCATGGCCAGCATGTCCATGAAGTGGAACACCTGATGCGGCACCCAGCAGACGAAGAAGGCCAGCACGGCCGCCGCCAGCATGTGCAGCACCTCGTCGTCGCGCGAGCGCGTGCTGCGCTGGATGCGGCTGCGCGCACCGAGCAGCGCCCGTCCAATCAGGCAGTAGCAGGTGATGATGACCACGAAGGGCACCAGGAATCCCAGCACGCTTTTCAGCATGTTGAGCGACACCAGCAGGCCGATGTGCTCCGAGCGGTGCCAGATGCCGCACACGGTGTCGTTGGAGTTCTCGATCTGGAAGACGCCGCGCGTGTACGCCGTGGGCACGCTCAGCACGAAGGCGAAGATCCAGATGAGCACGCAGGTGAGGCGGGCGTAGAGCAGCGTGCGGCGGCGGCGCGAGCGCATCGGGTGCACGATGGCCAGGTAGCGGTCGATGCTAAGCGCGGTGAGGAAGAAGATGCTGGTGTAGAGGTTGAAGATCACCAGGCCGGCGCTGGCCTTGCACAGGAAGCTGCCGAAGGGCCAGTGGTAGCCCGTGGCGGTGAAGGTGGCCCACATGGGTAACGTGAGGACGAACGTCAGGTCAGACACGGCCAGGTTGAGCACAAAGACGTTGGCAACTGTCTTCAGTTTCATGTAGCAGTAGATGATGGCCACCACCATGCTGTTGCCCACGATGCCGAGGACGAAGTTGCAGCCGTAGACAACGGGGATCAGGGTAAAGATGATGGTGTGTCTGCCAGAGGTGTTGCAGTGCAGAAGGACGCTAGTTCCCGATGTCAGATTTTCCATTTTCTTTTTTCTTCCTCCACCTTCTTCTCGTATTTTTTAAATGCCGTTCGCTGTAACCTTAAACCGGGCGCCGAGCTCCACGCAGGGGGTTCGTTTGTGGCAACCAATACCGGCCTCAGGCTGAGGCCTCAGCTTCTCCTATAAAAGAGAACAACAAAAAAGTCACAGACAGTCAAGGAGAGGAGTGATCATTACCAAAGGCACGGGCCATAAATGCTAACCCGAAGGAACGGGCCTTAAAGTGTCTGTGCAGCACCGTCTCATTAAAGGCTGCACGTTAAACCCACGGCAACTGTTTAAGTTATTTCTGTAAAACTAGAGGCCATCAAAAACAGATGTTCAATGTTATTCAATAGTCGCAATGCCCTATGAAAGGTTGTTATGGAGGACGGTGTCTCTATCCCACCTCACCCTTCATACGTTCTGAGCGGCCTTGTTGAAGATTAGCAACAGTAAAAATGTATGGTGTTTATCAAAGGGGGCTGTCTGTCTGGACAAACTGTCAGTGGCCGGAAGGGGAGCATTGACTTCTAGTGTTATGACCCTTGCTAATGAAGACTGCATGCCAACTAGCGTGCCTGAGTCACTAAGCTATTAAGAAAACAGGGAGAGAGCAAGTAAGAGAAAGAGTATGTCTGCGTGCTTGTGAGTGTGTGTGTGTGTGTGTGTGTGTGTGTGTGTGTGTGTGTGTGAGAGAGAGAGAGGAGTCACGTTCCGCGCTGACTGCGCTCCGTTGGACGCAGCGTGAGAATTCCTAATCAGCGCGCACCTAAATACACAGGACAGTAGGGGTCCAGGGCAGTGGAAACTTTCCCTGTGAGAAAATCAAAACCTGTGCGCTCTGGAAAAGAGCCTGCAGGTCTTTTTCTAACATGCATTACTAAGGACATAAAGTGAAGGGGAGATATATAGTTTAATGCCTCTGCTTCCTTATGTCTCTCTTTATTATTTTTTAAATAGGCCTGGAATTAGAGTACATGTCATTAGTTTTACCTCATGTCAACTAAAACGCACACACATGCACCCAAAGGCTAAACCTACGTGATGAATCTGATCTGTTTGACTTCAAAGAATCATTGGTTATTAGGCACATAAAACCCAGGCATCTCATCTCCGACCTTTTACACGGAACTCCCCATCACTCTTTGCATGTTGTGTTCAGACCACAAGATGGCGACCTCTTCAAAAAAGATCTCCTTACCTCTGTTACATGTTTGATATTACCTCTTGTGATATAAATGAATTTGTATGCAAAGCAATCGTGTTGACCCTGCATCTTTCGAAGGACACATTCATCTCAACCAAAAGATCTCATTACCTGCCATCAGAGCATGCTCCGCTTGGCATTTATGAGAGACTTTTATGATTACCGCCGTACTGCCCTGCCCTCGTTTAACAAAGCCATTTTATCTGTCTGTCAAGCATCACCCATTTTCTCTCGGCTATGTGTTTGATGTAGGGGAGGTTAAAAAGCGACTTCCTCTGTTAAAGCATCAGCAGCATCAGTTGCAGATGTAAAAATTATTGGGAAGCAAGAAGCCGTTTGCGGTGCCAAGGGCAACAGAATAATGAAATATCACTGCGAGTTTCTCCCTGCAGCAGTGGCAGCACACAGATGTCACGGCTTTAGATTTAAATGTGTTTTCTTTTGTTAATGACTCTAACAGTGGGTGGCTGTAAATTAGACCACATGGGGGGACACAAGCTCAGAAATGACCACAATTTTCTCTCTCCCCCGTGCAAAGCTGAATGTGTCCTTCTCCTTATGAATCTGGGTAGGAAACTCAGCCCCACTGTTTAGTATCATTTGCCAGAATACACATACATACAGTAAAAATAATAAGGTTGTTTGGACATGGTTTAATTACATTTGCACATTTCTACTCCCTGTACATCTTTTCCTTACATTTCAGATTGGCTTGAGAAGTCCATAAAATAGATACTGTTAAAAGACAGGGATTTTCTGTTTTCAGTCAGTATATTTAGCATGTGTGTGAACTGCTGTCTACTTTTTATTGAATATTTAGTGATTCACCCTATGCCCTCACCTCGCTAAATCCAAGACAAACACACAGATGATAGATAGATAGATAGATAGATAGATGACAATGAAAGAGAGAGAAAGAGCAAAAGAGACTAACAGAGAGAGAGAGTGTGTGTAAGAGAAAGATGGAGAGAAAGGGTGTGTGAGAGAGAAAATGTGTGAGTAAGAGAGAGAGAGAGAGAGAGAGAGAGAGAGAGAGAGAGAGAGAGAGACAGGAGACGGCGAGTGATTTAGTGCTGCGGGTGACCATGTGAAGTGAAGTGACGTGCGCAACTGGACACCACATCACGGAACAGTGGTCATAAAGCCCCGGTGACCACAGACAGGAAGTCAAACAAATCACCGTGCATATGAATGCCCCGCCACCCACACTTAACCAGGGGGGGAGAGTGCCCAGAAGCCCAGTGAAATTATCCATCCGCATGATGAAACGGAGATATGGCTCAGACAACATTTGGGCCGCGTTCCATCTCTCTGCTGGATGGATCAATGTATCACTCGCATGATTGTAAGATTTATGTTAACATTTAAAAAAAAAAAAAAACACAATCGTATACATCCTCTGAGAAAAGATCACGAACGCTGACTCAAAGCGTTTCAACTAAAGTTGCCACCGAAGCAGCACTTAGTGTCTCAGGGTGCTGTCGTCTCGAGGATGGGAGCCAGCGATGTGCCTCTCTTCCCATCAACAGAACTATCTGTGTGTGACCCATAAAGCTGTGGCGTTCACATGAGCTCCACCATCTGGCGAGTGCGGAGTCAGGCCACTAAAACCCTAAAACCTGGCACCCCGAGTTAATGATTCATTTCATCCCGCTCTCCTGGGGTCGTGGCGCAGCTCTGCCACGGCCAGGCTGGAATTGTACATCATCAGCATCTCTGTGTGGATCATAAAACCCATAATCCCTCTTTTTCCCAGTCGCTGCGTTTGCCCTCTGCTATAGGATACGGCACAAAGGAGGACTTACTGTTGGATGCACCGACAACGTGGTCTTAGCATAGATGAGAAGGCAACCCCGATGACATGTTGCAACTAGAAAAATTACCAGGATGATGAAAAGACAAATCCTCTAATCTTCTACACTGTAACTACTATAAACTATTTATCATGGGGGATTTGCTGTGAGGACACGATAAGCATGTATGTCTTCTACCCAGTAAATCCGTGGAATCTTTCTTTTGACTCTCCACGCTGATTTATTGAGGAAAACCTTTTACTTTCGCTGATGACCGACTTTTTTTTTATAACATGTCAGTATATGTGTCCACAGCCACAAGAGGAGAATATTTTCCACAACTGGTGTTCCTTATTAGATAACAGCAATTGGAATTTCTCAAGGCAAATGGTACACCCCTCATTAATTTGTTTTGACCCTTGAGCAACAGTTCACAAAGTTATGGCTTCCATATGTCCTGGAGGCTAAGACCAATCCAGTCCCATTACCAATACGGAAAGTGTCAGGTCATTGAACAGCATAGAGATCAACAAATAGGGTCTCTGAAGGAAACACACTGAGTGAAAGGAATGTGAAACAGCCGGTACTCTAAACAAGTTCATCAGGGAGGAGGCAGCCTGTGACCAGTCTCTGTCAGCAGTCTCCTCTTGTCACTCCCTCTCTCTCTCTCTCTCTCTCTCTCTCTCTCTCTCTCTCACACAAACACACATGCACACACTGTCTCTCTCTGTCACTCTCTCTTTCTCTCTCTGTCTTAGACAAACAGTCTCTCTCTCTCTTTCTTTCCCTCTCCCTCTCTCTTTCCCTTCAGTGGGGTCCCTCTCATGCGTGCAAACTGGTTCTGTTGGGGGGTGGGGGGTGGAGGGTGGGGGACCCGCCATAGAGTGGATGCTGATCAGGAAGTGAGCCCCAGACCCGGCGGGGGCTCCGTGGTTCTGCATGCCTGCCCTTGCACCTTCGCCTGCGTCTCTGGTGGCACAGACCCGCTTTACACAAACACAGAGCCTGTTTTGACAAGAGCCACGCTCCCACTGACCGTGCCCAACTATTCCATGAGCGCACACAAAACAAACACACGTTGGCGTTGTTTCCCCCGCGGACATTTATCAAATGCAACAGTTGCTCGGCAAATCTAATTAGCAGACCCCACTTTACACTGCAAAAGTCTAAACAAACTTTCACCACTTGTTACTATTTGATTAGCATGTTTGTCAGAAACGGTGATACAGTAGATAAATATTAGCCTGAGTGTGATTACAAATGAGAAATCATTGAGACCGAACAACGCATTGAAAAAGTCATAGACAGATACAGAGGCTGGTGGTGAGCTCTGTGTCGTAAAGCTGCCTGTGGTTAGATTAAGGGAGAGCACTTACCTGTGTGGCTGTGAGGCGGTGAGGTCTGGCTAGTTTGAAGAAGGAGGGAGAGAGGACGCTCAAGACCTCCTCAGTGCGTCAGTGATGAATGCTGCTGATACTGGGAGTCCACAGAAGCTGTGTGATGAGCAGTCGTGCTCACACACACACACACACACACACACACACACACACACACACACACACACACACACACACACACACACACACTCTTTCACACACACACACACACACACACACACACACACACACACACACACACACACACACACACACACACACACACACACACACACACACACACACAAAAACACACACACAAAAACACACACACACACACACACACACACTGTGTTGTCAGTATAAACATACACACAGGAACTCACAAACACAAACCAGAGAGCACCCTTCACCCACCACCCCCACCCCTAACCCATGTTTAAACATCATCTTCATGTTCAGATACCCCCCTCCTCCGTTTACAGCCCTCCCACATCACTCTCTCCCTCTCTCTCTCTCTCTCTCTCGCTCTCTCTCACTCTCTACTCCCTCATTCTCGCTCTCTCCTGTGTGTCCAGCTCCAGAGGTCTCTTCCTCTTCCTCTTCCTCTCCCCCTGTACTGTAAATTGAGGAAAGTGGCACAGCTTTGATTTGTCTGCTTCCCTATTGGCTTTATTAATAGATGTTGCTGCTTGTTGAAGGGGGAGAAGGACAGGAAATTGTCTGGTGGGGAGACGGCCTCTGTTGTTACTGACCCCCTCCAGGGAGGCTATCTCATTCCACTTTTTTCCATTGTCCCCCAGTTGTCACCTAACACACAGATGAGATGTGTGACTTTGAGGACTATGCCTGGCATAGAGACCTTGACCGTGGTGGCAAGAAGCCATAAGATGGTCGGAAAATGACATTAAGGAAATTTCATATCAATCATTTTCACAAAATTCACTGATCTCTAAACATGAACTGGTGAATGTTTAGATATTCAAAGTTGTGTATTATACTCTAATAATCTATAATCAGTGATCTATATATATATATTAATTCAATGAAACCAACATTAAATGACTCCTGTTTCAGAATCAGATCAGTTCCTCCTGTCACCTTTGGCAGACATTAGGGTGGCAGAGAGAGAGAGAGAGAGAGAGAGAGAGAGAGAGAGAGAGGCCCCACATATCCTCCACTGAGATGGATGATGATGGATCACCTGGGCAGGTGGCATTGTCAAAATGGCCTCCTGGTTTCAGTGTCCACACTGGAGCAGCTGTCTTGTGAGACTTGATGGCCGAGGACAAAAGAAAGGGCGAGAGGAGAGAACAAACAGACTGTGCGACAGGCGGTCCAGTTGGGTGGGTTGAGGCAGCCTGGACGGATGTCGTCACTTTCGTGACAATGTGTTCACCAGCCTTGGGCTTAGAAACAGTGGGGTTTTTGGTATGAATATGTGTTCATTCGCAATGAATCGTGTTCAGGCTGGATGGGAGAAACACAGATGGGGATCTGGACGTCCGAATACTAAACTACATCTGTGAAACTGGCTGTGAAAAATCTAATGAAAACACTCGTTTGGAATCAATTTACTATGATTTTAATGCAGGACAACATACATGTGTCTGTGTCTGCAAAGTGGGAGCCTTGCCAAGCGTATTCACATAAAGGTCCATTAAATTTCATTTTATATGGTGCAGATATGTTTTGGAGAAAGCCCTTGATTAATGATAAACATATGCTTCCACAGAGGAGGGGCTGTAGCATGGTGGAACAGACCACCAAAACACTGGTGCACACCCAAGTCAAACTGATTTTCAAACATGACTACATCAAATCAAAAATGAAAAAGCGAAAAGCTTTTTTTTTTGTCTCCCAAACTATACCTCATGGTTGACAAATGACTGATAACCCTGGCAAACACCCACAGCAGTGAGGTCAGTGACCGTGGTCACATGCATTCAAATAACTGGCGTAGTCGGACTGAAATCGAATTATCCCTTTCATGTAAACACCTTTGTTCGACTATTTGCGGTCCGACTACGATCCGATTAACACCCCTGGATAACTCGATCCGATCGGGTTGATAATTCGACTATCGCGGCATGTAAACGGTGAATTGGATTAGGAACTGGACTTTGCGTCTTTGCGCATGCTTGAGATCCCGCCGCCCTCCTCCCTCCCTCCCTCCCAGGGCGTGACCCGGAAGTCGAAAGAGACGATAAGTTGTCTCAACTGTTCATACTAATGACACGTTTTTTTATGAATATCCTGCAGACTGTCTCACAAGCTTATTCTTGTTGATTATGAACAAACATAACAGAAGAGGTCCGAAGATATGAGCACCTTTACAACCCCTCCTTAAACACGTATAAGGACGTTCAAATTAACGATACTTATGTGGTGCCACTGTGTTGACATTGTGTTGACAAAAACGTTGACTGCGACTGTTTGGACAGAACGCGCTAATTCACCGAACAAATACTTTCATATTAATTTCCCACCACTTGTTAGTCATGTCATCCATTCATACTAATACAACTTTAACTGTGATGTGTTTATTTTTCATTTCACAACGTATTTACTGTATAATCAACGATAGCAGGTGCCCGCTTGTAAGCAGTCCACATTTTATTTGCTTAAAACACACAGCAGTGCTGTCAAATCAGAAAGCAAATCAGCTGTCAATCGGCTATTACCTGACCAATACCTTTCAAACTCGGTTATTGTATTCACAACTAATTTGTTCTTCATTCTATCAAATATGATGAAATTTGGTATTGCACCCGTGAGGCAAGCGTGAGTTGAGTTTTGTTCGGTTATCTGGCGCTGTTCCTATAGACAGAGACAGGTAGAGCGAATGGATGCGATGAACGGGTCATTTTCCCGTTGCAATGCCTTCCTTTATAGCAGTCGTTCTCAAAGTGTGGTCCGCGGTCCGCGGTCCGCGGTCCGCCAGTGGCCCGTAATGGTCCGCGACGGCCAAAAGTAAATTATTGCGACATTTCTAACATACAACTCAGAACGAAGAGAACACAGCCAGTAGTAGCCTAATCTAATAAAGAGTTGCCTAATCTATTAACAAGGTCATGGATTAGTGGCTTAAGACAGGGACTATGAAAAGAAAATTAAATGAGAAAGCCTCTGACACAGACAAGGAGAAGGTGCAACGGCGAGATGATTCAGCCTCATTGGGCATTATCCCGCCGCGGAGTTGCGTTCAAAACAGCGTTTTTTTCTCCTGCTGAGACAGCAAGATGATAACTATATTCTGTGTTGTGTGACTTTGGATAATGACAGCTCTTAATTATGAAAAGTTGACTACTAGGATGGCTGTATTAATGCCAGTGGGCTAGCCTACTGTTGGTAGTGAAATACTGCGGTCGGTATGTGCATCGTTGTGTTTTGTAATACATTGGCCTGTCTGACTGTGTGATGGGAGTAGACTGTGAGCAAACTATAGTTTGTAACATAACCAAGTCACGCATGGAGCAGGGTTCCAGATGCTTTGCCTTGCGCATTGTCATATCTATAACTAGCCTACTGGTACGTAAAAAAGGAGTGCCCACCCGCGAAAATCATGTGTGCGCTAACAATTGTCTGGCGCCAGGTCTGGGTAGGAGGCATGTTGTTCCGGGGATATTTAGTTAGATGGTCCGCGAGGTTTTTTGTATTGGCTAAGTAGTCCTTGGTCTGAAAAAGTTTGAGAAACACTGCTTTAAAGACAATAACGATCATACACTCCCATTGCACTCAAACAACCACATTCAAACGAGGAGATATTGTATCAATTAGCCTATTAAGTATTGTATTGTATTAATTGCACAGAGTTCAACGTTACAGCAACATAACCTTGCTCTGGTCGCTAAATCTGATATATCCGTGTGCATCACCGTTCTCTCTCTCTCTCTCTCTCTCTCTCTGCCACACCCACCCTGTAACCTACGTGTTTATACATTATAGGAGCAAGACCATTATACAACACTGTATTAACATTAGATGGGGGACTGGGATGAAAATGTGACCTGGAAAATAGCAAAAATAGACCTGTCAGAGAAGGAACACCTGGCGATTCTCTCGCCTTTTATCTTTCACCTTTGAATAATGTAACTTATAAACCCATCGGCCGGAAGAAACAAACAAACGGAGTTGTGATGGACAACCCAAGAGGCAACACTCATTTCTGGACCGATGAACAGACGCGATTCATGCTCAATCAACTGTTGTTTCTGTTGGTAGTAGTGAAGAGGTCATGGAAACGGCTGTATCACCACTAGTTGTAATGAAAACAGCGCCACCTATCGTATCAGATATGACATGCTTTCGGCCAATGATTCGATTTATTCACTGCCATGTATATTAGGATAATAGCAGTTTCCCCAAAAGATAGCATAGTCCGACTAAAGCAAGATTCGAATTATACCATCATGGAAACGCACTGAGTGTGGTTTATTTACATTTTCAAAACAAACTCAAACTTTTTCATTTTACTCCCACTCTCATTCTTCTCTTGACAGATTTACATAGACGGATGAGAACAAACAGCTCTAGTAGTGTATATAGATTGTTGTTGACAATATTATCTAACTTCCTGTATAATTGTTTACACCCTGGTAAGTGACAGAGAGTAAAACCCTGGTAAATCAAGGGACTTTAACGTAATGAGTTGCCATGCTCACATCAAAGAAACGTTATCACTGTCACAAATGGTGCAATGGACCGTAATTGCAGGTGATTACGTCTGGGCTTCCAGCACTGCTAGGGACGGCTGGTATTTGGAGTCCAATGGCAGGCCTATGACAACGCCCACACCAAAAGGCCAAGCTTCAGAGAGCGCCACCTGCTAAGGTAAGACAATACCCTGTGAGTTATGGGAACTGTATGTTTGCTGGAAACTCACAGGAGAACTTTGTGAACTCTGCTGTACTGTGGATTTGGAAAACAGTAAATGTTTTAGCCTTTACTATACAATGAACCTCTAACCCCTGTTTGGACAAGATATGTTTTCCCTTGTTCCAAACAGCAATCAATGTATGTTGTAGCTGTGACACCACAGGGAAGTGTGAATTCACTTTCCAGTGGTATTATTTCACAGGGGAATGACCAGAGTAAAGCTGGGAGATTAACTCTAGGCTGGTCAACTCTCAGCTATGCGAGGAACAACAATAATACCAATTACTCTCTGCTGAGATTTCCACTCCTATTTGTGCCATTGAGAAACAAGGTCATAAGTCCACAATTTCCCTTCACTTCAGTGCAACCAAGGTCCTGAAAATATTTACAATGTCTCATGAAGTGGGGCACTTTGGGGGATTTTGTTAGCTTAGCTACCACCACCTGGGCGCTATCTGTAGACGCTGATGAGTAGGCAAGTTTATTGTGTCATACTAAAATAATAGAGATACATTTGCCTCCGCTGTTTCATATAACGACGAGTGTTATGATCCATGAAGCGACATAAAAAGGCCATTAGAGAGGCAGGCAGATCGGAGAGCGAACGCGGGGAGAAGGACAGAAGGAGCTGAGGAGATAAACAACCAACAATGACTAGATAAAGAGAAGACATCACATTAGAAAATGGGGCAAAGGGGCACTCTTGAGGGGTTGTGCTGGTGATCCTTTTCTCTGAGGACATTTGGCATCAGTCTCAGAGTTGAGAGAGAGCTGAAGCCTCATTAGTCATAGTGCCTCCGGTGGGTTAAACTTGCACTCATATGCAGGCACATGTGAGTGCACATTCGCTGGTTACTGGAGAGCTCTGTCCGTTCAGTGGGCTGGGACTTGTGAGACCTACTCCAGTCATGGAAATGTCTGATCCTAGCGATTAAGGCTGGTGTTAGATCCACACTCCCACTCAGCAGGAAAAATAGACAGAAATGTTAAAGAAAGCTAAATATGTTACACAAACAGGACATGGTATTATATGGTGGATAATGGTGGGAATAGGGGAATCCTTGGAGAATCCATGGTTTTCATTTTAAAAAGGGCTGGCTGTGTGGGTCTTTGAGACCATCCTTGCCGGGATGGAAAATTACTGAACATACTGTCATGTTGTTCCTGCTACACGCTTGCTCGGAAAAAGACGTCCAGAATAATTTTAGTATTTTTAGAGGTACTGATTTGTCAACCAGTGGATTGTCTTGATAATGGGAAATGTGTAAGAAAAAACCTTTAAGGCATACAGGATTTATGGTTACAGGGGCTATCAGTTATAAACATCAGGAATAGATTAAATCAAATGATAGAAAAAAGTTAATGTTGCCCATAAGATAGCAAACTCTAGTATAGCTGCTTCATTGCTACTTTTGATTTGGGTTATTAAGCTTATTTGTCAATCTGAGGGCGGAAATGGGCTTTTTTGTCATTGCTTTCACTCACTGATATTATCAGGCTGCACAAATGCAAAATATCACAGTAGCATTATCCCGATGGCAGATCATTTTACATAATTTCTTCCCACGCTGAAATGATTTCTGATCATCAACCTGAAAGGCAAAAATATCCTCCAATCCCTCTTGCTTGGCCTCTATCTGGAGTATTGCCTCATGGGAAATTCATGCCCTTCTTCTAGGTGGTGCCTTCCAAACATGTGAATATTTGAACAGAACATGTGTGCTTGAACAGATACATATGGGTTCCTTTGGTAGTGTTTATGCAATGTACGTGTCTTTAGAAGAGAGAGAGAGAGAGAGAGAGAGAGAGAGAGGAAAAGTTTAGCAACTAAAACCTGTTATATCTCTCCTCAGCTTAGCCCTGAGTAAACATGCCATGAAGGTCATTGAGTCTTCCCTTTCACCCATGACCCTGTCAAAACCCAAAGCCCAGCCAGGCAAGGCATACTGGCACACTCCCAGTCTCTCACAGAGGAAAGGGACCATGGGGGCTTGGTGCCCAAAAATGTCAAGGATTGATGGCTGGATCTTATTTTCCCCTCTATTTCCCTCATTTATCCTCCCACTCTGTTCGTCGATATGTTTTTCTCTCCACGTTGAACTCTTTTTGGACTCTTGGAGTGAAGAAGGCAGAAGGGATGGGGTGCTCTAGCCTTGGGTAACCCTGCTGATCGCCCCGCCATTGTTGTCCTTACAGCTGCCCATTCCCCCACTGTAGGAGGCATGGGAGCTGCTCTGGAGACCAGCTGCGTCAACAGGACCCAGACCCGTTCAGGATCAGAGGAAGCCCAAAAGTAAAGCCCACGTCAAGACCATGGAGAACCAGTGTGACTTGCCTCGCGCCCAGCCTCTCTTTTGTCATCTCCTCAGAGTTCTCGTAATAAACAGATCTTTGTGTCCTCGACAGATGCGCTTGAGATAGGCGACTTGTGCTCTAGAGACAGATTTGTGTTTCACTTTCCCCCAGGTCCCCGACTGATAGAGAAATAAACAAAAAGGCCTCATGCAACCGAAGCGAGAGATAAGATGTCTTTAAAAGAGCCCACAGAACAAACAGAGGGATGCCATATTGTCAGCGATATCATTGATAAGAATACTTTAATCTCCCCTTTGGCACAGCTGCTCTGACATTTTCATAACTCCAGCGCTTGCTGTTCGAAGCATAAATGCAGTCGTAATTATGGCTTGATGTAATTTACATTTGAAGACATCTGAAGTTATTCTTTGTGGAATTTTTTTCAAAGACCATATGTTCTTTTCACATATGTTTTGTGATGTATGCTATTTCGAAAGGAAGTTGGGGGGGGGGCATGGTTTCATAAAGACAGCTTCAAAGGAAGCAACTTATACGAGTCCTACCCCCTTAGAGATGAGATATTAATATGGTGAGGCTCAGGGTTAGGGTGACCTGTTTTCAGATGTTATTAAAAGACAGTTGTGGGATATAAAGTCCTACAATCCTTGTGAGGTCTTGAATTCATCAATAATGGGACCTTAAGGAAGTCAGGTAACTTGGGTAGGAAACGCAGACAATGGCTTCTTTTGGCTGCCCCTTTTCCTGAAAAGACTTCTGAATCCTGTTGACTGAGTCTTGACTGATCAGTGCCAGGATGTTCTGCACCCCTACCCCTTCCCATCATACTTTGCACCAATGACCTTGCTGAGTGAAACAACTAACAACTGTTGCAGTTGACACTGATTTAACACATGCCAGCATGCAGAAGCACAAACACACACACACACACACACACACACACACACACACTCTCTCACACACACACACACACACACACATCACCTAATGATACATAGATCATGTGTAATCATACATATATAAAAAATATAAGATGGCACAAGTTTCTGAAATACAGCGGACCTGATATCAGAACATTCTGTGTTGATGTCCTTGGCAGACATGTCCAGCTCTTGTGGTTCTAATCCTGGGGACGTCCACATAGAGTGTTTATGAAGCTGGAGTCCGCTTGGTTAACCCCTGCTGATGGGATAGGATAAGGAAAGAGTTACAGGAAATAACAGAAACCATAGGATGCCAAACAGAGACCTGGGATCACTACCCAAGCGGTCTTCTCACTAGTCTTACGGCAGACAATGCCGTGTCTAGAGTTCATCCAGTATTAAAGAAGCTACACATTTAATTTTGCAAGTAATATACTGGATTATTAAGTTGCAATAGTTACCACAATTTATCCTCCAAGATGACAGCTATCATCCTGAATGTTTGTATAGGTTATGTTGGCTTTGTGTGTGTGTGTGTGTGTGTGTGTGTGTGTGTGTGTGTGTGTGTGTGTGTGTGTGTGTGTGTGTGTGTGGGGTTATGTATGTGGTTTAGCGTGAGACAGCCTTTTGTTTCTGTTGAGGGCTGGTGTTTCGGAGGGCTCCCTACACAGGGCTGGCCTGGTGACTGAGTGTCTGGTGCTGCTGGGGAGGGCCTCGGTCACTCTTAATGAAATGCTGTCCCAGGTTCTCTGTAAATACACACACCCTCCCCACGTTAGCCTCCACCATGCTAGCACAAATATACACAGGCTCCAGACAGTTGAGGAATTCTCCCCCCCCCCCCCCCCCCCCCCCCCCCCCTTTCTCTCGAGTCGGTTATTTTAATCATCAGCTGGTGGAGGTGCAGGCGGTCACCTAAAGGAGAGGTGGAGAGAGGGGAGCATGGTGTGTTCCTCCAGCTACGGGGGTCAAAAATGGCATGTCCCTACAGATGTGAACCACATTTGTATTTTTGCTAACAGTCAACAATGCTAGGCAGATTTTCATGGTGACAAGACCTGCTGATTAGCACAAAGATAAGTGCAAGAACTTGAATTCCATACAAGGCTCACAGCTGATAATAAATTATATATAAATTAGAAGGCTACAGCTACATTACCCTGTAGAGGTAGCGCTGAGATACAGGGTAAGCAGAAAAATAAGACAAAGACTAAACGAGGCTTTACTGAACTCAACACTGAACTCAAGTTACTATAATCAAAATGAGTGCCTCAGCCTAGTGATGAAGTGTGTGGGACAGTGGGGAAGTGTGTGGGTCTTGAAGAGAGATGAAGATAGATAGAATGTTAGCCTGTCCTTTGTGCAGACTGTAGAGGGATATTGTGTGGTAAGTTGCCATGAAAGTGGTCCAGGTGTATCAAACCCTTTCCACTCATCTGCTCTCACTCTCGCCGATGAAAATCCTCACGTCCTGATGTCTGACACCAAACCTACCATAGCCAGCCTGGTGCTTCCTCCATTGCCAATGGGAACCCCTGGCTTACACTCTGGTTCACAGGTGAAGGAGCACACGTACACACATTCATCGCCCCCTACAGGCCGACAGTTATAAATGTTATAAATGTTTCCTCTCTCTATTACATAAAAGGCCTCACACCTGCTCAGGGAGATGAAGCGATATTGCTGTGAGACAGGACTGAGAGCAGGCCCCAGGAGGGAAAAAAATCACATTATTTCTGCTCACATCGTCAGCCTGGACCACCCTGGTAATCTTACACCTAGCATTGCACAGAAGCTTAATTGGGTTAAACTAGAATCTTCATTTGTCAGAGGCTCGGGGGGGGGCTCCTGTAGTTCTGTTTTTTATGTACGAAGCAGCATGATGGATCAAAGAGGGTCGCCTGGGTGTCATACAGACTGAGTCACCCTTCCCTGAGCTCTCTGTGCAGCAAAAGTAACGTATGTCACAAAACACTGAAGCATAAAACCTAATCCACCTACACACTTCCATTTGCACAGCCTCTCAGTGGCAATTGTTGGGTAAATACGATAGTCCTATTTAGCTGCACAAGTTAATGTCAGGCTTTGGCGTCTTCATTTCATGAGGAGCACAACTCAAGTTGTTATGAGAACCTTGCATGACAAAGAATAAATGTCTTTTGAAGGCCATGTCCTTGGACTTTGTAATTTATTACAAAGCGCGTGTTTGCCTTTGCCAGATATTTCCCCTTGATAGCACTATTAAGAGTCTGTAGATATTCTTTGGCGCTCCAGCTGCATTCCAGTCAAGCAGTTTCGGAAGAGACTGTCAACATTTTTCACCTGGAACGGACAGAAGCCCATCCAAGCATCATCTTGCTGGAGTTTATTTTAATCAGGTGCGTCTAGACAGCGGAGTTAAAGTGATTTAGCTGGCACCCCACCGAGGCTGCTTGTGTTCAGGATTGGAGTGCAGCATTGGAAAATAGCTGCTCCTCAATCTAACGCCCCAGCAATCGTCCAGAAGAGCAGATGGCTCGGCAGATTAGCAGTATATTAAACAGCCTCTTTTTTTCCCCTCATCTTTCCCAAACACTTGCACTCATTCCTGAATCCCACGGCTGTTTGTTTGTGCGACCCGGAGTGGATTGCTTGGCCTTGGCTAAAAACAACCCTGGAGAAGCATTTAGCAATTTGGTCCGATGGCGGAGTCTCTCTTCCTCGCTCATCACAGTGATTCAGCTGAGATGCGGTCACCTTGTCCCCGTTCCCCTTTAAAACCACGTATCGCGGAGGTATATTATCCCTCATTAAGTCTCTCTCTGCTCATCAATGGCAATGGCACAGGTGCTGGGTCATTTGCCACTTTAAGAACACGACAACAGCACTCGCACTAAAAGGGCCCTTATGACTTTCACACAGAAGAGCAGGCGTCCCACTTTTCTGTTCCTAAACCGACCGCCGTTAGGCCCTCTCTGACCTTTCCCAGGATGTCAAACAAAAAGGCATGACGCCAGCATCAGCCAGAACACTCATCTTGTCCCCGTTTTCCCTTATGTCATGTGACGAGCGTGCCTCATCTCTTCAGGTCAGCAAGTACCTGGGAGGCAACATCAGGGAATATGCAGACAGGTGTGAGTGGCTTTTTTTTATGGCTGACGATCAAGGGGAAAAACGTCCTCGTAAATTGCGGAAAATCACAGCCTTGAGTTTCGCTATTGCCAGTGTCTCGTAATCTGTTCTAGTTCAGTCAGGGTATCGACAGCAGCAATAACTCCTAAAGTAATGTCATGACAACACACACACACACACACACACACAGCTTATCTTTCAGTTTATATGAAAGCCATTATTCAGTTCTCCTTTGCAACATTGAAAAGCGACACACCATTCACAGTGGAGCATGACACTCATGAGACCTGTCTAGTGCACTGCTTTCCAAATGCAATACAGACACTGGCAGCACATGAGGACACGATGTACTTCCTTGCACAGGCAAGACAACCATAAACACACTGTCCTATTAAACAGTGCTTCTGTTTTGCCTCATAACATGTTTCTGTTGAGAACAGAGAAAGGCCATTGAGGCCAAAGCCCTGACCTGTGTTATCTTGCAAGTGCCACCCCCTGCATCCACACTTGCCTCTCTCCTCGCTGCTCTGCCTGCAAGGCTGGGCTCAGATACAAGAGCCAGGTTGGGCGATAAAGGTACGGGAATTCCACTCTGACCTTTCAAAACAAAGTGACCGGAGTGCATGGGTGTATCAGCTTACAGCCATCATCGAAATCACACCCTGGTGAGGAGAACCTCACGCTAATAGTGAGCATTACAGAGAGGTTTTCCTATAGGTCCATGGGGTGTGAATGAAGCTTGACTGTGACATGTCTCAACTCTGCCCCTCTGTGGTTGCATTGCAGAATGGGCAGACTCCCTGAGGAAGTGCCAAGGGAGGACGGGAACTGGACAGAGGCCATAACAGACATGTATGAGGAGATAAAGGATGCTGATCCTTGATCACAGAGAGAGCTTGAATGCTACACCAGGTCTAGGTGGCATGCTTGGAAGTGTACACTACTTTACAGCGCTTTCATACTCATTGGTCCTCTGAGCACAGTAAATATGGGCAGCCCACATCTTAGTATGAACTCATTTGATACCAATATGAACATACTCATCCTGCAATTATACTCTCATGTGCTTATCAGCCACAGGATGTTTACACAAGAGCCCTACGGTAGCCAGCGGGTCTCCCCTTTAGCTATTCCACTACCAAAAATACAGAACTAAGTACACAAACAAGCGCACTGGAGCAAACCCACATGATCGCTAAAAATGATCTACAATGATGGTCTCACATCTCAAAGGACAAACCTCCTTAGATGAGAACTTCCTGGAAATGCAGCGAAATGCCATAGTGGGATGACTGCTGCCCTCTTCTGGGAAAGGAGGGGGATTGCAGCAAAGACTACACAGTGTACAGGGAACAGTGATCCACACGTCCTGGTCCTCACTACACCATGGGCTGTCATGCTCAGTATCCTTTTTCCATTTCCAAAAGATACTGCTATCTCTCATTGAAATAACCCACGGATCAGAATAAGGGGGAAGCATTTGGGTACGAGTCCCGGGCACACAGCTTTCATTTTGGCTGTGTACAATCCCAGAACCTATCTCTGTGGAGTCTAAAATAGCACTGGGGAGAGTAGGATGTGTGCGAGGGGAGGCTTTTAATGGTGAGTGTGAACGCTGCGGCGCACACATTGAGTGAGTGTGCTCGGCTCATCAGCGCAGCCCGCCTTGGGCGCAGGAAGCACGCGGCGGCATGTGCGATTCAGTTTGCATTTCTAATGTCAGAGCGCACAACGGTCGCCCGGCGGTGACGCTCGATGCTTTGCTTAGTTATTTATTTCTTTTTTTTTTCTCCTTCTCCTTTTTTTTTGCCTCCTTCCATCTAATCTCCTGTTCCCAAATTAATTACTTAATTAGCATAGTGAATTAGCAAACGATTATGATGCATGGAAAAGTTCCAGCGACACCCGGTGCTAGTTTGGGCCCTCACACATGCACACTCTCCTGCACATGCACACACAAACACACAAATATGGCAGACGCACACACACGCACACACACACACAGACACACACACACACACACACACACACAGACACACACACACACACACACAGACACACACACACACACACACACATGCACAAACACACACACGCACATACACACACACACACACACACACACATACACACACACACACAACTGCACATATGCACACATAGAAGAAAAAAGAGAAGCAAAGCTGGGTGGCTGGAAGGCTTGAAGCCAGCAAATTAGGGAGCCTGTAATAAAAATAAAGCATTTTAACAAACACCCACGCCAAAGTGCAAGCGATACCACTCCCTCTGTGTGAGACATAATAAAATCTGCAATGGTAATTTATTAGCAGAGTATAATTGTAGCAATCAATTAATTCTTTCTCCCAGTGTGAAACTCATATATAGGATTTAGCTGTAGGAATGCACACCACCACCAATCAGAGATTGCCTCATGTGAGGCTGAAGGCCCACTCCACTGCTCCATTCATTACTGCCCATCTGAAGTACCTGGAACCATGCAGTCGGGGGCAGATGTCCTAACTGGGGCAGTCGGGGGCAGATGTCCTAACTGGGCTCGATTTGTCAATGCCTACCTCTGCCCAGAGAATCCTTCCTTATCGCTTTGCTTAGAGCATCCTTCCTTATTGTTTTCCAGTGCCCCTTTTGGACTTTTGGGTGACATTAAAAGCCATCAAAACAATGGCACTGAGTGACTTAGTGCATGTCATCCCGTTCAATGTCAGAGACATTGGTGGCAGGGACATCGTCCTCTTAATGACAGAGACATTGGTGGCGGGGACATCGTCCTCTTAATGACAGAGACATTCTTGGCGGGGACATCGTCCTCTTAATGACAGAGACATTCTTGGCGGGGACATCGTCCTCTTAATGACAGCAAAGGCTCCTCTGAGTGTCCCAGCAGACCTGAGCTGACACGTCTCTCTGGTGCTCCGGCCCCGCCCCCCCCTGAGTTTGCCCCTGCTTCCGAGAGTAATTAGCCTAATTAGAGCTGTCTGCGGAGACCGTGGCGAGGGTGGCGAGGGTGCCTCTCGGAGCCTGTGCTGGTGCCTGGGAGTGGAGACGCATGCCTGGAAGAGCCGTCACAAACTTGAGTGACAGCTCTGCTCCAACAGAATCCCACGTATGAGGGGCCACAGGGGACCCCCATGCAGTCCCCAGGGTTAAAAAGTGATGACACAAATGATGCTTTGGAATTTTTGTCAGTGCGCTTGGCTGTCAATAGGGCGTCTTCGTTTTCAGGCCTGAGTATGTATAGCGTGTGAGTTTTACACTCACAAGATTCTGTTCTTCTGGTCTTTAGGATTCCAGACTGTAAACATTGGGAAAGGTTCTTCTTTCTTTGTCAGGGAGATAGCAGCATTTCATTGTAAATAAATTAGGGCTGTTAGCGTTAACGCGTTAATCTATGCGATTAATGCGGCCGCGATTAACGCGATCAAATATTTTAACGCAATTAACGCAACTTTCAAATTTTTTTTTTTTTTAATGCCTTTATTTGGATAGGACATGAAGTTATGACAGGAAGCGAGGCGGAAAAGAGGTGGGGAGAGCATTAGGAAATTACATCAGGCCAGACTTGAACCTGTGTCCCCTCGGGCAATATAGCCCGGAAGTAGGGGGCTTGGCCTACCATTTTATGAGAGCGATGAGGGACAGGTGGGGCTTGAATAGCCACCCTTGTTCAAATCGGGGAATGACAGAAAAAGTTTGAGAACCACTGCGGTAGTTGAAGATGGAGAGAGCTGAGGGATTGTTGGGCGGAAAGTCTCTGTTTAAGAGCCAAAATGACGGAACAATCAACAAAACTAAAGTTGTATGTAGCATTTGTCAAGCTGAATTTAGCTATCACCTTAATGCAAAGCACCCGAAAGAAAGCAGTCCCAGGTTAGATGATCGCCAACCCATACTCCACGACTTCTCTAGGAAAATAACTAGACCAGTCCGTGAAAAGGTTACCATTTAGGATGACAGTGACTGTCGGCCCATCAACATAGTTGAGGACAGTGGGCTGATTGAGGTGATTTGAATTGCTTCAGGGGAAATTCTTACGATTTACCGTCAAGGGGCACCATTGTGTTAAAAAAAATACAATTAAACAACAGTGTCTAAAATACACGCTGTCTGAAGTGATTACTTGTTTATTTATAAGATTTAGTCTTAAGAAAAAAAATAAAACTTTTAATCGCGATTAATCGCGATTAATTAATTTCAAAATGTGCGATTAATTAGTTCATTTTTTTTAATCGATTGACAGCCCTAAAATAAATACAATTAAAAAAATCAGAGATTCCCCCTGACTGTAAGGTAGCCGAGTCAAATGTCTCAGTCACATGACTCTGTCCTCCGACAACCAGGAGACTCCCCTTACCTCAGAAGCTGTAACACACAGCCATGTTAGATGATGTCCAACCCCCTTCAGCAGTCCTACATGCCCACCGTCACAACTAAACCACTGCTTTGTTCCCAAGACAAAAAGCTATTACTTTAAAAAAAAACTTTCCCCACCTTACTCAAAATTTTAAAGCAATCATTTGCCCGAGGGAACACAAGTATATTGCGAAGGCTGAATGCTGTGCGCAGATGTAGCCATCAGCGCAGCCTATTCTATATACACGTCAGTAACTCATATTTTGTTTCACGGCCGATTTGCATTTATGTCATCGAGGCATTTGAGGCGTCATTCCGATGGTTAACAGCTCTGGAAATATTAAACAGCCTGCCCTGATGAGAACACATCAGAAATCACTGGGAGCAATCTGCTTGCTGTCATGCCGTGCTGGAAATCGACAGTCTGTTTGGGTCTAATTTGAAACCCATCTATTTCAGTAAACTGTGTTTTCAATACAAAATTGAAAATATATTGCATTTTTAAGGGGGTGGGGGGTGGAGTGTTGTGTGAAAGGGGGCGAGCAAATTGCTGAAACTACAAACATTTTTCGCCTGTCAAGAATGTCACAGCTGGACCCCATCCCTTTTGTCGATTAAATAAAGAAGAGATCGGGCTAATTAAAATACATTTCTCTTTTAATATTGGCGTGTTTGGAGAGAGAGAGAGCAAGGGAGGGGGATGTAATCAGCTTCCTGACAGAATGTGTGCTGGCGGACGACTGCTCTCTCCCATCGTGACTGCGGCAAAGGTTAAAATGTCCCGATGTGGAGGCAAGGCTGGAGATCACAGGGTGATTTGTTCAGAAACAGATGACAACGTGGGCTCCACAAATGGACTGCTAACCTGGGTGTCTGGAGTGTGTAATTGTTTTTACATTTAAGGGTTTATATTGTCTCCTCATGCAATAAAGAAAAACGGTTTTAATGTCTTGTCCCAGAAGAGCAGGGAAAATGGGGGAATTGCTTCCCCAAAGCCCTCGTTGCGGTATGTGTTCATCCCGAGAAGCAGGCAGGTAAAGTATTCAGCAAGATTTCTCTGTTTGCTTTACAAGGAATGCTTGGACTGCCTGCTGAAGTGGAGTGCTGCCTCTGGGTGTCTGTCTTTGTATCTGTGCGTGAATTCGGCCAACTTTTGTGCATACATGTGTGTGTTTGTGTGTGTGTGTGTGTGTGTGTGTGTGTGTGTGTGTGTGTGTGTGTGTTATAAAAGCTTGTCAGGCATGTTTGCAACATCTTAAGTGGTGTGTTTTAATTGTGTGATTCTGTATGTGTGTGTGTTAGTGTGCATCCAGTATCCATGCATTACTGCGTCTGCATCTACCACGTCCTCTGAACAGGGGCTGTGTTCTTAAACGCTGAGGTTTTTGGCATGTGAGTCAATCTGGGACTGGTCTCCATCATGTGACCCTGCAGGCGCAGATGGCGAGAGGGGCGGCCCTCAGGCACACGTGTCAGAGTCACATGGGCGCAGGGGTGGAGCCTGGCGACGAGGGGAGTTGGTGATCAGGTCTGGTTCTCAATGTTCCCTCTTGTATTTGTTCTGCTTTTTTTTCCTTTCCTGACAAAGGACTTAGACAAAGAATGCTAGGACATATGGATGCAATCAGCTCAATATCAAATGATGGAGAGTGCATGTAAAAATTCTGGCTCCCTTTAAACCAACCATTCAGCAGGCTTAATTTAGACAATACATAAAACCACATCTTTGCATGGGGTTTCTTTGTTGTTGCGTTGTAAGCACTCGTTCTCAACACAGACGTGAACATAGACTCAGTATACCTCTCCCTTGAGATAAGAACAAAAAGAACACACGCTCCAAGCAAGACAAATGCAAAACAAATGGAGAAAACCCAGATGCTCTAGCGCAGGAAAAGCAGAATATTTGGGGTGAGGTCTTGTTTAAACAGTGGGCTTGCTGTGGCTTTATGGCACTTTGACAAGTTTATTCATAATCATCCCCATTAACATGATGGACTAATGAGTAGAGAGCTTCCAAGGGGAAGAGGCTAATTGCTAACACGTTCCAGCACAGTTCTTCACTTCTTAAACCTGCCAAGACACATCACCGCCAAAGCGACAGCACAAGTGCAGAGAAAACAACAACATTCAATTTCCATTAAATATTGGTAGAAAGGTATCGCCACTAATGCCAAAATCCAAAACTCTTCTAAATAAGTAAACTTCACATACACTTACACCAACACTCAAACAACAGACACAGAGCCAATTATGGGCATACACTCTCTCACACACTTACACGTATACACAAGGGGTTAAAACATGTTTACACAGTTTAAACCATAATTCTGTTCCCGTGAAAGAAGAGTAAAAATGATGTATGGCATTGTTAGACTTGACCTTTGCCTTTTCAAACTCTTCGTCTTCAACTACTGGCAGCTCAGTCTCAGAGGTCGTGGGTTATTGTTGCCACGGCGATCATACCCCCCAATCATCTGTACATGTGATGCTGGCTCATGTGAATCCTTCCCTCACTTTCTCATCCCATAATGGTCATTTATGTCAACGGAGGGACATTAAAATGCTGCTGAAACATGAACCCAATTAGCCATCACTCTTCTTAAGCATGTTGAAAGGAATGAGGTCGTGACATTGTGAACCCAACAACAACAGCAAAAAACATTAGGAGTTAAATTAAGAGCAAAAATAATAACTAAACAAACAAAAAAACGGCAGGCGCCCATCTTGACAGAGACTATGAGTCATCAAAAAAGCAGAGCATGCTGAATACAGGCAGCATTCTTTGCTGACAAGGTTGTACCTTCTCATTGGAATTTAAAGATGAGTCTGGGATTCAGTTTTGCTAAAGGTTGTTGATGTTTGTGTTCAACAGCCAATCAAATTACACCCCTCCCTTCTGTGCTCTTGAATCACCGTGGCCGATTGGCTGGGATTGTTTATGGTTCAGTCTGTGCAACTATGTTTGTTTCCCATTTACAGAGCTAGGACTGTGGACGAATACCGTCATATTTGAGCACCAACACTGAAAGGACAGCTAGAGGACGGTGAGGAGCAATAAACTGAATTTGACATAAAAGTATATGGGATAAGAGTCACGGACTGTAACTTTAAGGGAGATAGAGCAATAATCAAAGAATCCATTTCTTACAGATTGTGATGGTATTACACAGTCGCAATGAAAACATACAAGGCATGTTTTAATGCAATAAATTTCGGCAATCGATTGAGTCTACAAAGCAACAAGACACAGAGAAAATATTGACAGAGGAGAGAACTAAGGAGGGCTACACCACAAATCCGCAGAGCGTAAATAAACCTGAGCGTACTAAACAGAGTCCCCTGGAAGTTAATGGCAGCTTTGTGTGGCCGAGCAGTTTTATGATCTTAATTCTCTCGCATACTTTGCCAACATAAATATGGCGCTTCTCGGCGGGTAGCTCCGCCGAGTGCAGTTGTGGGGCTGGGCTGGAACTGCAACAAGTTCAAATACACAACTTTTACTGCGCCTCAGGAGGGGTTTTCTCAGCGTTGCTTTTGCTCTCTACCCTTCGGTTTGGGGAGCGGTCAACAAGATAGTCTTCGCGTCAGCCCAGGCTGATTTATGACTAGGGACAAGCCCAGCACAGAAAAAGAGGAAATTCTTAAAAGAGAAAAAGACGTCTCCCTACGAACCACTTCCCACCGCTTAAGCTCTACAGGCCTCTGAGGTAAGGAGTGTAGGGCCTCCATTAAACATTTCACAGCGCTGGTGGTGTAATTCACACCAGCAAAGCAGATGTGTCAACAGCACAGCATTGTTCCAGCGGTCAGATATGCAGATATTCGCTCCAACAGGTCTCAGCAGTGGACACCCTAGCCTGAGCCGTTATACAATCATTACTTTTAATACGCAGCCTACCCTATGTAGCGGCCGACATCTGTGCACGTGGTGGAGCAAGACTGGTGTGGCGCCTGTGTTTGGACATGAGCTAAAGTACATGGGCTACAGTATTAATAACAATACACAAATACATTGGTTAGTGACAGTATTGTTAGTTATATGGTGTAACACAGACCATGGAAAATAACAAATGGGCCATGAAGATGAACACTACAGAGAACTGGGAGATGCGGCCCTTTAGAATGATACAGCAGTATTAGAACAGCCTTTAGAACAATAAAGCAGCATAAGAACAGCCTTTAGAACAATACAGCAGTATTAGAACAGCCTTTAGAATGATACAGCAGTATTAGAACAGCCTTTAGAACAACACAGCAGTATTAGAACAGCCTTTAGAACAATAAAGCAGCATAAGAACAGCCTTAAGAATGATACAGCAGTATTAGAACAGCCTTTAGAACAACACAGCAGTATTAGAACAGCCTTTAGAACAATAAAGCAGCATAAGAACAGCCTTTAGAATGATACAGCAGTATTAGAACAGCCTTTAGAATGATACAGCAGTATTAGAACAGCCTTTAAAACAACACAGCAGTATTTGAACAGCCTTTAGAACAATACAGCAGCATTAGAACAGCCTTTAGAATGATACAGCAGCATAAGAACAGCCTTTAGAACAATAAAGCAGCATAAGAACAGCCTTAAGAATGATACAGCATCATAAGAACAGCCTTAAGAATGATACAGCAGCATAAGGAACAATACAGCAGCATAAGAACAGCCTTTAGAACAATACAGCAGTATTAGAACAGCCTTTAGATGTGAACGAATAGGTGCTACTAATTAACAATGACACAGTGAATCATTTCATACTCTTTTGAATAGTGAAAAGTATTTTCTTTCTAAATAATATTATCTTAACACTACTGCATTCAGACCTTTTGGCACTTCTGTTAGTATAGTCAGCGAGTGTTCGAACTGCAGTACACTAACCCAGGGCAGACACTCAGTCAATTACAGCGCCTCCGTTCCTCAGTCAGGCTTGATGAATCAGACTCAACAAAAAAACGTCATTGCAGAATCTTCAGTCTCTGCAGCAATGTTTATCTTCTTCAGTGCATGGGGGTAATGGCTTTGGCAGGATGGATATGGATGGGTGTGCAGGAGGCCTCAGGTGAAGAGCTGGCCCCAACCCTCTCAAAACAAAGCAGGAAGAAACGCCTCTCTGCCCCCCCACCCCCTCCATGTAAAGCCCCCGAGCAAACACATCAGCACATTGCTACGCCTCAGCATTACCATAATTAAGCACTCTGATGTTTCCTTTGCGTGCGGGCATGTGTTTGTGTGTGTGCGTGTGTGTGTGTGTGTGTGTGTGTGTGTGTTTGCCCATGTGTTTGTGGCTGCTATTATTCCACAGTAGCTAAACCAATGTAATTTAGGGAAAAGTAAACAGACTGTTTGTGCAAGGGGAAACCTTCAGGGTGAAAAAACTTTTAGGAAAGAGAAAGAGAGAGGGGGGCGGGAAAGAGAGAGAGAGAGAGAGATGGAGAGAGAGAGAGATAGAGAGAGAGAGGGATAGAGAGAGAGAGGGAGAGTCAACTTTGGCACTTGCCCTTGTCTGATAGTGTTTGCTAATTATGCTGTCAAGTATTTCTGTGGAAAATAAAGAAAAAAAATTGGCAAGTGTCACTGCCTCAAGCTTATCAAGAAATATGCAGGCAACTGTATCAGGGTATGATGTCGCCTTTCTGTCTTCTCTTCTTCTTAACAGAGAAACAGACAAAGTGACTGAATAGAGAGAGAGAGAGAGAGAGAGAGAGAGAGAGAGAGAGAGAGCGCACAAAACGAAGAATGAAAGAACAAAGATTTGGGGGTCCAGCCTCCAATGAAGAACCAAGCCTCAGATGTAATTAACATTTTGATTCGGAGCATGTTTCCTCCTACATAAAAGCTCTCCAATTAGTTTATGTGGCTATCATGCTATCATGTGACAGTAATGATTCTCAATAGTGTGCCACAACCCCTCTCTAATCTGTGCGTACACAGACACATTACTGTGCCCTTGTCTGGCCTGATGGAGAGGCGTGTGCCCTCTAATGGTAGCTGATGGTTGTGTGCTGATAGCAGCCAGGCTCTGTGGGGTCTCTCAGGCTGGGGCTGTTTCCTTGATTTCATAACAGTTAGGTCCCCCCCTCTTTCTCTCTCTCTCTCTTTCTCTCTTTTTCGATTTCGTTCTTGGGGAGGTTTGGCGGGGGGGGGCGGGGGACGGGGGGGTCTTATCTATAGAAAGGGTGTGAGTCTGCTTTAGCACTTTCCACATTTTCTACATGCTGACAGTCAATCGTAAATGTTCATTTTCAATCGCCGTGGCGGAGACAGTGAGAGCTTGATCATGTGCCACAACTGGAATGCCAGGGGCTTGAAGATATATGAGGCATTCTGTTAAACATTCTTTGGCTGTGAAGATGTGTGAATATTATTACTCTATTATTCGGACGAGATGCAAATGAAACTCTCATCTCGTCATGGCAACAATGCCCTTGCACTTTGCTTCATTTTTTTGTGGGGGAGGGGGGTAAATTGTGGAAAAAGTTGAACTGAGTGTGAAACTAGAAGAGTGGATACCGACCAGAATGTTCTGTCCTGCGGAGTAGTCTGGGTGAAACGTAATGAGGCGATGCTTGGCACATCACACACACACACACACACACACACACACACACACACGCGCGCACACACACACACACACACACACACACACACACACACACACACACACACACACATTGAACCCTTTGGGCTGAGGATCGACGAGTTGAAGAATAAGATTTGAATGGAATAAATCCTTAGAAAACCAGAACGATGCACTGAAGCGTTCGCTCATAGCTATCACCATGGGTGAAACAACACTGGCTGGCTTGGTAACTCAATGTCTTCTGGAAAGAATTCTCTGCAAAAGCGGCCCAGGGGGCTCTGGATGATGAAATGTTCCATATCTGAACAGAATGTAATTTCTGCTGCATCATGCCTTTTCACAACCTAATATTGCTCAATATTGTTCACACTTATTTGTAGCATCCTCTATGGAGCTTGAACTACCTGTAGAAGTACCCTCTACATTTTGATGATTACACACACCTACACATTTCAGTATTGCTGGCACCTTTCTAATAAGACACTGTGGACACAGTATCTTAAATCTTAAGTCTAATGTCCGAAACAATATTCCATAGGACATATAATCTAAATTCTTTGGAGGACAATTTGTCATTAACCTTAGAGCGGCCCAGTCAATTGAAACTGTAATGAAAGTGAACTAAATGGCACATCAGATATAAGACATTGTAGTCCTGGTGAAGACAATGAATTGCAAGTGGTGTATGACTGCGGTGCGTGTCACCATATTGATCTGACAAGAGAGTGGCTTATGTACAGCTGGAAGGCCAGTGTCTGCGCTGAGGACTTCAGCGAAAGGGTTTCGTGGAGAAAAACACCCAGCCTATATGGACATGTATTCTCCTCTGCCAGACCTTGAGGATTACCCGCTTGTCTCAGAGTATCAGGACACATTTGGTGTGATCTCACCAAGACCAGGAAATTGTCTTTATTTCCACAGACCTTTTTACTGTAAAAGCCATTCCTCACTGCACATTCAGTCTGAAGGCCCCTTTATCTTTTAGACAATATCCTGCTGGGACTTTTAAACGTATGCAGCCCACTCTGGGCAGCTCACTAAGGTGGACCCATAATCGCCGCTAATCTGGGGCGCGTTTAATTGATTGATTAGTCCTGGTTTAGGCCCATTGCTCCCGGGCAGGGCCATGCTGTGCTGGTGAGGCCCGAGGAGGTGTGCAGGGCCTGGGGACTCGCTGTCTCGCTCCCCCCCCCCCCACCCCCACCCCCACCCCCCCACAGCCAAACGTTCTCTGGAGAACTGGAGCCACCATCGCTATTCCTCCGAGAGAAGCCTAGACCTATGACATCATCTAAAGGAGATACTGATAGACAGGTCTGAGAATTCCACAGGGAGCACACACCTGAGTCTACATTCCTCAGAGATGCCGCTTTCTTTTTTCTTCTCTCTCTGTCTCTCTTCCCCCCCACTTCCTTTCTCTTACGCTCTCTCTATTTAATCTTCCAGACAGATTACTTTTATTTGGCACAGCTTGTGGTCGGTGCATTTCCCCCATGTTATAAAATCAACAGAGGGCGGAGGCAGATAGGTGACGGGAACAGAGGCGGCAGTGTTAGCGGCTTAGCGCACTGGCAGGACCTAGCCAACTTTGCACTGAATTTTCCCAGTAAATGTCAGATCTGCTAAACAGTCTGGATTATTGTCTCGCTCCACTATATGTGAGACTCCCATAAACCCGAGGGCCTGTCGGTTGAAGAGGATTCCATGTCTTCCCCTTGGTCTATTATCGCCGCACCCCTCCCACCTACATTGTGTTCACGAGGAGAGTTGAGCCAACGGAGCGCCGTCTGCCATTTGAGAGTGGTGTGGACATCTCACCAAAACGAGTCAGTTATCATTATAGAAAATGCAGATGTCAGGAGATGTGCACGTCACATACGTCTGAACTCGGTGAACCCAGCCGAGCATGTTTTTCTCTTTTGCTCAGCTAAGGCACAAAGGGGGGCCACGGCAGTCGCTCCAGTGTTTTTAAACACATCAGCAGTGGAGCTGTTCTTATGAGCAAACATGTACTCAGATGTGAAATGTGGATTGTTTGTTTTTTGATTGATAGTTTGCATTGTTTTTTACCAAGTACGGCGATTATATTTCTGTCTCACCAAAGATAGCCCTTTGTGCTTCATAATATTGACTGCTGACGTACTTGACAGAAAACATTCACCCATTCATCAGAGCATTTAGTCCTGGGGGGGAATGGCTGTCATGAGTGGAATGTGGGAGCCACACTGAACATCAAAGTGTGATTACTCCACATCTCACTGTTTGCACTGTACCTCTGCTGCAAAGCAACATTTCCCATGCCCTCCATAATATCAACATTCAGCAAGAGGCAAACAGAGTGACCAGGCTGTACCAGTTAACACCAAAAGCTCTTCGCTTCATCTCATGAACTAGCTAAATAAATACCCAATGGGCGCATTTTGATCTCAAGGAAGAGACCTCTATGTGCGCCTTCTAGATATCCCGCTGGGGTTATGTTTGTGTTGGCTATGGGCTTGGTGTCCATTAAGCGAGACCATCTCTGGAACATCAAAGATGCAAGCCTTTGTAGTCCCTTTTTTTTTTGTTCTGGACCTTGCCCTTTCAAAGATGTTTATCTGCTGTAGAAATCTGGAACCCATACAGCTGAGGGGGCAGCGTCGCACCATTCGCACTCTCCCAACATGCTTTGCCTGCTTACAGGCACACGCGTTGTAACAGTCAGTGTCCCAGAGTTCATTACTAGTGCTATCATTAAACTGACTCACTCAGGGAAGCAGGCCGCTGTGCTGAAACTGCACACGCAAGTCTCTCTCATCCATAAATGGGTTGAGGGGAGCGAAAAGAAAAACTTCCTTGTCTTTGGGGCTCCAACTAGGTTTCCAGATGTGCCAGGGGTCAAAGGGCAAAGATAAAAGTACCAAGATGTGGCGGAGGGCTAACTAGTGACTGGTTGTGCCCCGCGCGTGCATTCCTCACCAGAGGGGGGCAGCGAGAGGGCCGCGTCTCGTTTCTCCTCTCCAGTGCGCCCAGCGAGTGGCCTCATTTCGGGGCCAGTGAATTATGACACCGCAACTTCTTCCTACACCACCACCGCCTCCGACATTGTTTACCGATGTCACCCGGGCAAAATGTCAAGCCCGTTAAGCTTTTGCGGTTGGTGGCTGTGCCAGTTGTACTAGTGATGGAGGGGTTTGGGGGGTGTGGTGGGCTGGGGTGGGGGGTGGGGGGTGGTGGAGTTGAGCTTTGTTTTCAAACTCTCGGCCTGTGCCCTGGCAACCTGGGGTTCTGCTGATGACCCCTACGGCTGGGGGAGAGAAAAGGACGGAAGTGTCTAGGGAGTGGTGGTGGTGGTGGGGGTGGGCACTAAAGTTAGTCGGATCTCCTCTTCTGGCTTTTACACATTTAGGTCATTACTACAATTAAGCGCTGCAACCTTGATCACTCATGTTTAAGTACAGTAGGTGCTGGCCTTGCTGTGCAGACGGCTTCCCTGATTGACTGAAGGCGGCGGCCTGGTCTGCCTGCCGCTGCAGCGCGCCCCTCTTCTCTCCTGAGCTCTCGCCACAGGAAATAGAGACATCACAAGTTAGGCGTGAGGGCGGCCTATTACGCCTGGAATCACGGACTTCTCTGCAACGAAACAAGCTAATTTGAGCAATACGCTAATACGATTATGTTTGACTGTGTCAAAGGCTTTAATAAGTGTGGAAATTGCCCTGTCAAATAAGACCAGCTCCCAGAGGCAAATTACATGATTATGAGAGAAAAGCCCCCACTTATTGTTTCTTTTACATGTAGTAATCTGATAAATTAACATGAAGCGAGACAACTTCATTAGAATTTGTGAAAAGTAGGGAAAATCAGTGTGACAGCGACAACTTTATTGTAGCATTAGGATAAAGCGGAGATTTAGTGGATGGGCAGAGCTTACATGCTGTTACAGATAGGCCCCGTAATTATTTCCATCCCCAAATAGTTGTCATCCCCCCACCTTCCCCACCAAACCGATGAGCTGCGTTGCCGTACCAGCCTCTGAAATCAACCGAAAGCACATCTGAGCAATTTAGAGGTGAATATATATAAGTAAATAAAAGCTACGTAATTTAAGAGTGGTGGTGGTGGAGGAGGGTCCTAGCGAGTAGGAAGTGGTCTCTCTCTGAAGTGTGCAGTGTGTTTCTGGCCTAGTTGTTTTCCACTGATGTGTGGTTTGAGCGGCTGGGGCCACTAGATGGAGTCAGATCCTGTTGATGTGCACAGAGTCATAGAGGGGGGATGGAGAGGGAGACTCGGGCGCAGTAGACACAGAGAGAGAGAGAGAGAGAGAGAGAGAGAGAGAGAAAGGGGGAGTGAGAGAGGTGGACACAACAGCCAAGAGCAACCTCACACATCTCACTGACCACTGGCCCACAAGTCTTACCTTTCAGGGAAAACCTTTCACATTTAGACATCCATTTACCAGTAATTTACTGCTTAATCTTAATTTTCAGAGGACAACATTGCCTATAATGATTTTGATGTAATGGATTTATTTGTTGATTGTGTTAATAATTGAAATGCACTGTTGGTGGCTGCGTTTATGAAGGCTTTTTGTTAGCTTGAATGGCACTGTTGAGAATTAGAGCCAATAATCAACATTCAGCATTCTGTTAGCGGCGGTAAGACGCACTTGAGGATAACTGCCCTTTTATTGAACTTGAGTTTTTTTCTACATTCTACAACTCTTGTGTATGTAGGGATGCCTCATTTTTTTCTAAGCTATACAGTGGGGCGTAAAGTCTGCTAAGGGTTTACGATGCACCAAAAGAAGTTATTTGGTATATGGGACAAATACAGGATGAGTGGCTCTCGAAGCCTGACATTACCGGTCATATTATGTCTTAAGACACTAAGTGGTTGTCATAGCATCAAATTGAGAGAGAGTGAGAGTGAGAGAGTGAATTCGAATGCACGGTTCACCGCTTGGCATGATAATACAGATAGCATGTGCCTTAGCCTAATGGAGGGAAAATTATATAGTTAGCTGATACGAGGAGAGCTGGAAAGTGACATGCTATTCTGTTCCTCGTGGCCTGATTTCAAAAGACAGCCTCTCTGTATTAATGGCACCTAAAAGCACAATTTCGGAGTGAAGACCAATCAAAGATTATTGCAATTACACATTTTTTAAGATCCTGTTGTCAATTTTTTTTTTATCCTCGGAAGTGACTGATGCTTTCATGTGCACTGCATGCAAACATTCTGTGTTAATGTTCTGTGTACAAGACCAGATTTTTAATATCATTAGGAGATCTTTTGAGCAAGTATGAACACATTTCAGTTAACAGCGGTTGACAGTAAGCAAAACAATTTACAGTTAACAGTACTTACGATAAACAGTATTTACACACAAATTGCTTTTAGTATCTTCTGTTTGTGACAGGTGATTGACTCATCTATTTTGAGATGATATGTCATATAAATGACGTAGTAATAGTTTATTTTGGGAGAGGACTGTGAAGAATATTTAAATTTCCTTTTTTGTTTGTTCATAGAGCAATATTCATATTTCAAATTCACTGTTGAAAAACAATGCACTGTTATGCATGTTTTAAACAAGACTTGTCCATATCTTTGAATCTTAATGTTTCAGAAATAAAGGGGGAAAATGGTGTAATCTTTGTACTTTCCCTTGACAAATATGTATGGCATCTCAGTTCTTTTCTTTTCCCTAGAAACAACGTGAAGAACCGGAGTCAACTTCTGATAATGGAAGCACAGTTGTGGAAGTAAGCACATTCTGTCACATTGCACCCTGCCATTTTCGGGAATATCTTATCCAGCTTTCTAGTTACTCTGTTCTGTCATCTTGTCTAATTTTTTGAGAATGCCATTAACACTCTGATATCTCTAAGTGCTATGAGCTGTCAGAAGGCATTCAGGTTTTGCTGGATGTCCTGTGTTTATTTTATTATTTATTTTTTGTCAGAGAAGCTTTATTGGCACGAGGAAAGTTTTTTTTTTGTGCTGCTTGTTGATGTAGACAGCCTTTCATGGAAGTGGAACGCAGATGTAATCAGTTTGTCCTTCATCAGTTTTTCCCCCTAATGTTCCCTTCAAATGACCCAACATCCCAATGTCTTTATGGCCCGGACAGCTGAGCTGATTAAAAAAAACTTGGCTTTTGAACATTAATTTATTCCACGCCATCATTTTCTTTGGCCACAATTGTTTCATTTAACTCTCTCTCTCTCTGTGATGGATGTAGCTCTAATTCAGATTCCTTTTAGTGAAGCTTTTTAGGATTGCAAAATATGATTAATCTGATTAGTCATTCATCCAGTCCTCCTCTTTTCTACGTATGTTAACTAACACAAAGAGGCCCCCTACAGGTTAAAGTTTAAATGTGGATTACCAGATAAAGCCATCGCTGATTAGGTTACTTTGGTGCTAAAAAAATTAGATTTGCTTTTCACCTAATCTCACAAACATCTTCATTCTGTTCTTTTTCCCCTCCATACACTTCTGTGTGAGTGTCTGTATGTTTTAACTTCATTCATTCTCATAGTCACAGTGTGGATATCAATTTTGGGGCAAAATCTTTCAACAATTATGCAAATGGCTGAAAGGCACAACACAATACAGTGTGGAAATGGGTGGCTGAAAAAAATGGCCTCATTATGGACAGATGGCAAAACTGCTAAAAGGCATTTGTTACACAGAGAGGGGAACATTTCAGACAATGTCGGGACCAGGGAGACATCTGATATGTTTACTACACAAGACACTATTAGCAGTGACGGTGTGGTCCTTGATTATGCCAAGGTTGCCATAATGTGTGCGTGAGAGTGCAAGTTAGGGAATTATATCATTGAGGATGTGGATGTTTGAAAACATGTTTTACAAAATAATTGAATTGTAAAAAACAATTAAAAAAAAAACCCAAATCACATTTTCAGATCTCATTGTGACATTGCCAATCACAGTACATGAAGAAATACGACTGGTGTCATGTCAAGTTCTAAGAAATTGATGTCTAACGTGTAAATTGTTTCATGTAAAATGAATCGTATCCGAATAGATGTTGGTTAATTTTATTCCTTTTTACACTGACCTACATTGGGACACGAGCTATAAGATTAAAGCAACATAAACATTATATGTGGTATGATAAAGACTGGCGTTGAAATCTCAGCAACATTTCTTTGAATAAAAAAAGATCTGAAAAGCAATAACGCTCTAAGGCCAAGGCAGAGGAGGCCCGAGAGCAATTAAAATAATCTGCCCAACGTGAAGTTGATAATGCATGCATTTCAAATGGTCTCATTTCACCATTGAAATCCTGCAATAATATCAGCCCCCCCATTCAATCCCCTGCACCCCTCCCTTCAAAGAACTCGTATGGCAGTTACATTTTACATAAATTCAAACACGCTTTGAGATGGCCATGTGCTAAAACCAGACAAAAGCAGGGACTCTGAGCACGCACAATTAAAAAAATATAAGCCCGTGTCGCCTCATAGTGCTCTGTTATGTCCTGCACCGATAAGAATTGGCATGTTCGTTTATCACTGGGACTGGAGTTAGCCGAGGGTGGGTGGAAATTATTTACCCAATGGATTATGCTTTAAAATCTCCCGCCCATACAGCACAGTGTGGTAGACATGGTAATGTAAACCCAGGCCCACGATAAATCCATGTGACTGTCCCACCTGGCCAACGCTGCAACTCCAAAGAGAGATGGCATGGGATGGGGGGGGGTTGTATGGAGGTGCGTGGTGTGGGGGGCTGGTAATGTGGTTTGACGTTGGGTGCCGCCGTTTATTTTTCCTTCATCGCCCCACTGTGGACTGTGGACTACCCTGATCCCTTCGCCTGGGGACTTTGATGTGGCCGTGATCATTGTTGACTATTTTCACCGTCCTCCGTCCAAACCAAATGTTCACTGGAGATTGTTATGAGAGAGAGAGGGAGAGAGAGAGGGAGAGAGAGAGGAGGAGAGAGGGAGGAAGAGAAGCGAGAGAGAGAGAGAGAGAGAGAGAGAGAGAGGGAGGAAGAGGAGAGAGAGAGAGAGAGAGGGAGAGGGAGAGGGAGAGCGAGGAGGAGAGAGGAGAGAGGGAGGAAGAGAAGCGAGAGAGAGAGAGAGAGAGAGAGACTGTCATTTATTTCTACACTAATTTTCTCGCCTTTGTGATGGATGGCTTTCTTATTGTGCCATTTGGGCCTTTGATGAATGTTCTGTGGAGTAGAAGAAATTGCTAGCTTCTATATCATACTATCAAACCCTCCACTCTGCCGGCTCAATTGGTTGACTAAAGACTCCATTTGGGACTCTGAATCTGTATTTAATCTTGACTGCCATGATGGTATTGCCTCCTCAAAGGGTTATCTCAGTCCAAACAATTAACTGATAAAATGTATTGGTGTATTTTTTTTTATCATAGATTTCAACACGTTTCATGTAAGTTATTGAAAATCTGATTTCTTTGTCACATACAGGACAAAGTTGTTGCTGGAACATCAATTCAGTGTAATCTCACATTCATTTTTAGTGTAAGCAAAGTTAATTAGAAAAGTACTTGCGATACCCAGTGTTGTGTGTGGCATGTATGAATATGAATGTGATTAGAAATACAATATGACCAGGAGATAATTTGTGGCCGAATTTTATATAACATACATAATATTATAAATACTTGCAGTGTACTTATGAGTAAGTGTCAGTCCAGTGTTCATTATAGTTACAGCTATGTTTATCTATATGTGTTTTGCATTGTTATTGCAGTGTACAAATGCTCTAGAATGTGGATGACATCATAGATTACTTAACACACTTTTCATGACCAATGTTGGACCTGGAACCAAAATATTTGTACACAAAGTGTGTCTGAGACAAAACCCACAATAAAAGTTACTGATCAAACAAGTGAGGGGGGATGGATGGTGTCAAAAGTGGCAAAAAAAAACTTTCATCTAAGAAATGTTGATTCTTTCATGTCCCTTTCATCCTTTCTCTCAGGATTATGCTGGGCCTTTATGGCTACTGAAGGGCCTTGGCTTCTTATTAAATTATTTCTGCTTGAGATGGACACAACCTGAATAGAATCATTAAACTTCAGTGTTGATGGGGGGTGGGGGTGGGGGGTGTCCGAGGCACTGCCATCCTCGCCTTGAGATGAAAAGACACACATTTTCATGCTCCTCCAAAACATTTAATATGCCATGAAAAGATATGACATCAATCCTAGCAAAAACACAAGAGAGAAATGAATGACGCCATTGTGGCTCTAAACATCAATCATGCTCAATACTTTGGCAAAAAAACAATGAAGTTTTGTTTGCATTTCAGAGGTGACAAACAACACTTGTGACTGGCTTAACATTGTCAATTTCCATTACTCAAGACCTGAAGTAAATCAGAATTAAACTGTGGCCCGGTTGCTAGGCAGCTGAGTTCTCTTGACATGGTGGTTAGTTTTTCTTTCATCGCTTGACAAGAGCGAAGTGAAAGGAGTTCTGAAAAAGTTGCTAAAGCCGCACGGAGGAGGGGGGGTAATTGGTGCGCCTGGATTGGGTGGCGCCGCTTGTGTGGAAACTTTCAGGCCGGGGCAGAGAGGGAGTGAGGCGTACGCAAAAAAAAAATTTATACCTTTGTACACAAACTTGACCTGAGGACACTAGCAGAGCTTCAGTGGGTGCCTCTCCAAGCCCCAGGTCTAACAAAAAATGAATTCTGTAGTGTAGTGTTAGCTAGTGTGATCACTTAGAAAGATTTGTTCAACAAACGTGTTAACCACAGTTTCTGGTGTATTTAATCAATAGTCGATAGTCCCTTCTAAAAAAACACAACACTATGCTCTTGGACCTGTAAACAAACAATGGCAGTTAAAGTTCCACAACATTCTCCTTTCGCAAAATGTGCTATCTGGAGTCTGGAGTTGGATGAGCTCTCCACAGGCCAGGTTTAAGCCTTTCTTATAGCCAATTACATGACTCTGGCTACCCTTTATAGAAGATACCTCACAGTTCCAGAGCAGGGCCACCATGGGCAAGGAGCACCTCTCACAAACGCCCTACTTTTTATCAAACAACAGTGAGCTGCTAACATTGATTTGGATAAGGTGGTCATCAAGTTTGCGGGAACGAAATGTTGCAGGGTGAATTTTGATGCGTCTAGATTAATACAGTTTATTGTGATTTTAATCCACTTTGTTAAAACAATACTAATAACATGTTGAAAATGAACTCTTTTTTGAGGCTTTACCTTAGCCCTATGTCCACAGTTCAGTTGGTGTTTGTGCTTGGCACATGATCTTGGCTACGGTCTGCGGTTGCATAGGCCATGTGTTTATTATTTTTGCAGAAAATAAAGAAAACACACAAGCACTAGCAGATGGACATAATAAAGTCATAAAAATGTTGATTTCGTAAAATTGACTGACTTTGACATTAGTGGATCATTGATTTCATTTCCCAGCACACAAATAGTCAAGCCTAAAGTATGACTTAATTAGGACAGCTGCGGTCTAGAAATAGCCTACATCAGTGTACAAACACATTGTCCTCGGTAGCCTATAGAGTAGACTATCAGGAACAGAAAGTTGTGTGCATTAAAAGAACACCCACTGTTCCTCTGATTCCTGTCATCGCACCCATCGCCAGGAAAGGCAAGCGCCGCCCCTGACTGAGGACTTTGTCGGGTTTCGGCAGTTCATTTGGTGGAGTGCAGGCTTTGCGCTATATCTGTTACTATGAAAGCTTAAACAGATAGGTGAACACCAAGAGTTAGCCACGAATCACTCAGCAAGTCCACACCAAAAAACACTGTCCTTCCAAGACATCACTCTACAGAGTCCACAGTGCCATAGGCACCAGCATGCTAGTGAAACATTTTTTGTTGCATCTTACAATTTCTCAAAATCGTTAAGCTTCACAATGTCAAATTGAAAGAAATAATTAATGGGGTTTTTTTTATGTACTGGGGTGACTTCAGGGCACCCCATAATAATCTATCTCTTCTTAATTTTTCTTATAATCTTGTTCACAAAAATTTAGCCTTGGCCTTGTTAAGCAAACAATGAGGAACAGGGGCTATCCTTTTAATGACCTGCGGCGGACCCAAAGTCTGTGAAACTGCACACCCAGTTGAAGAGGGAACCAATTAATGCTGGATTAACATTCATGGTTATTTACAGTTGCTTTTGTGCTTGCTCTTGCACTCTGACTTCCTCTGTGGCAAAAAAGAAAAGGAGAGCGAGAGTGAGAGACACACACACAGAGTAGGAAAGAAAAATGAGAGAGAGAGAGAAAGAGAAAGAGAAAGAGGGAGTGGAAGGGGGAGGGGGAGGGGGGGATGGGGCGTCGAAGAAGAAGAAGAAGCAAGAAAGGGGAAAAAAAATTCACAAGCAGCAGAGCCGAGAGAATAGGGGGTTGTTTAGACGAGAGAGGTGCAGCGAGGTGGCTGGGTCCATTGTGAGGACACCACCTCTCCCATTATGCGCTCTCAATCAACACTCCTGCCCACAGGAAGCCACTGCAAAGCCCATCTGCCATGGCTAATCTACGGGCATCCCTGCGCCCGCTTCTGGGCCTGCCTCCCTCCCTCCCTCCGCCGCATTATTCCCAGATCCAAGGCTTCGCCAGGGATCAGCCAAAGCCCATTAAAGTAAATAATAGCCAGAAATGACAGGCTTAGTGAGGATTGTGGAGGAAGTTGAAGACCAGTTTTTAGCTATGAGCTCTGACTAATAGAGAAAAACCATTGGAACGGCAGAGAGAGGGGGGGAGGGGGGTGATTTGAGGTGAAAGAGGGAGAAAATATGACCTGGGCCTGCCGCAAAGGATTCCTTAACCTCTGGGTTGTTAGGGCTAGCACTTCCCTCTGAGGCGTTAGCAATCCTTGAGCAACTTTCACTTTGATGAGGCACATGGTGTGTGTGTGTGTGTGTGTGTGTGTGTGTGTGTGTGTGTGTGTGTGTGTGTGTGTGTGTGTGTGTGTGTGTGTGTGTGCATGTGTGTGTGTGTGTCTGAGGTGTGTGTGTAGGGGGGGGGGGGGGGGGGGGTTGGTGGTGGCAGAGAAGGGGCCCCTGGTCCACATAGAGACCCCAAACCTCAGCTGGAGAATAGTTGGGAGTCTGCCCCGACAGGGTGTGAACTGGACCTTGGGAATGAGGAATATACAGTGTCAGAAAACCAAATTCTGATTCAGACTGGTCTAGATACCATGCCAGTGACCAAAGGCCTGTATGAAATGGATTTCTCATGTCTTCAGAGTTGCTGAAAACCCTAAGTTAAAGGCTTTGTATGCCATGTCACTGGAATAATTTCATATTTGTGAAATAGTGCATAAAATATCTGCATAGCTTTGAAATTGATGGCAGAGTGTGTATGATCAATGGAACACCTTTCTATGTGCGATCCACAAGATCCGACACCCAGATCTCAGCAGTTGTGCGTACAACTCTGTAAACACAAGAACACCTGTATGGTATTTAGTAAACATCCTTTTCAAGCGCATAGCCACAGGCAAGACTCACGGTAAATGTCCTACTTGTGTATGTCTGTGTTCCTTTCCATACCATACACTGGCCCATGATCCTATGGGGGGGAGTGGTTAAAAGAACCGTGTTCAGACTCAGTTGTTTTTCATCATACAGACTCACCCCCCCTTTCCTTTCTCTTTCTTTTCCTTTCCTCTCCTTCGCCTCTTGTCCGCGCTTGAGTTCTGACAGAGATTTAATGTGAACTGTCACCAGGCCGACGGTAGAGGCTGTTTCCGCGAGATTATGTCAAGCAGTTCCACCTCTGCCTAACTACTGTTAAAATTGCTTATACGTCTGTGAATGAATTGGAATGCGCACAGGAAACAAAGGCTTGGGGCTCACGGTCAGCACCCCGAGAAGATGTCTGATTGGTTGTTCATCGAGCGGTCCATGGAGAGGAGTGGGGCAGTTATGAAATGCAGAAATCGGTGTGTGTGTGTGTGTGAGGGAGAGAGAGAGAGAGAGAGAGAGAGAGAGAGAGAGATGGGGGTCAAGAGAAAGAGAGAGAGAGTGAGTATTAGAGAGGAGTCTGTCTGACTCTTGAGAAATGTACAGTACTTTTTACTTCAAAGGGGCACACACTCATGCACATACACATATACAGAGGCACCTACTCAGACACGTTACGTGAAAACATACAACGTGAAGACGGTGGAGCCCAAGGCGTAATGAAGCATTTAAGATCCTCGGAAGGTTTTATTGACAGCAAAGTTAAAAGTATAAAACACGAGAGGCCACAGAATCCCCAGAGAAAGGCATGCGTTTGTTTTTCAGAAGTGTTTAATGGTATCGATTTTTATTGTTCAATGAACCATGTGAAGCCTTTGACAGGTTTATTGAACAGATACAGTTCTAAAACATGTTGTGAAAGTTGACTGATTTACAGGTAAGGTTTTTTAATAAGGTAAGAGGTTCTGAAAATTGAGGTAAAAAAACTGCTCTATAGTTCTCAGACTTTAGAAAACACAAGTCAAAAAATGACAATAGGTTGGCCCACTCCTTGTTGTCTGGTGTTTTTAAGCATGTTTTCTCATTTGTAACCCATCCTCTGTCTTACTTCAGCGTGGTGTGTCTAAGATATTCCACCTTAAGTACCCTATCTGAATGTGTGTAGTGGTTAATAGCTTTCAGGTATGTGTGTTTCCCTGGTGACAAAGTAGATGTGAGGACCTGACTGGCCAGCAGAGGACTCCCATGCTTTGTGCAACTTTGCACAGACAGTCCCTGGGTACATGTTGCACATTAGGCCTCCGCACAGACATTTGCACTGAATGCTTAATTCCCAAGTAAACGAAAACAAACAAACAAACAAACAAACAGAAGCTCCGGTGTGCTTGTCTCGAGGGGAAACGTTTCGATGCTCCAGAGAGGGTGTCCCTGCAGTGGGTCCTCAGTGGGAACTGGCACACTCTCTACCTGACCCAGCAGTCTGACCATCGACCCACACGAAACAGCCACTCATCTCCATTGCAGAGAGTGCGAAACTTTGCAGACAGTACAGTCCTGTGCCTTTTTTCTCTCCTTTGTAAGCCATCACACTTATTCCAGCCGTTAGCCCCCTTGTCTCCTCTTGATGCTCGCTCTTGACCGACTTGTTCCTTGCGAGCGAACCCGTCTTGGCCTTCATGTGTCACTCGAGAGCTGCAGTATGTGTGTCACCTATTCACCCTCCCCAATGCCACCCCTGTCACCCTCTAGTCACTCCTGTGATTTCTATATCCGTTGTCATGGTGACACAGCAACAGGGAGGAAAATGGAGTGCTAACCTCTGGCTTTCATTGGCAGCCCAAGCCAAGCCCCTGGGCTAAGAGGTTATTAACCCTCGGGCTGTAAAACAGCTCTCTGTCTCTGTCTGTCTCTCTCTCCCTGTCTCCCTCACTCTCTCCCGCCCTCGCCTGCTTTGTCTTGTGGTGGTCAATGCATTTCCTTTAAATCAAGAAAAGAGAAACAAGGTCATGGCGTTAGACTGTATTAGGGGAGATTAGATTTGTTAAGGAACTTGAGCCTGTGTTTGTTCCTTGGACCAATTCATTCGCCACCCAACCGCCACCACTTCAAACAAAAACCCCTCAGAAGCTTCCAGAAGAAATGAACTCACATAGTGAGGTTAAACCATTCTCCGTGGAACGAGAGGTAAACAATCACGCTGCTTGTTTCCTGAGAGGCAGTCGCTACAGCACAAGTGAGAAGGGTTATCAAAAGCATCACCACATTAAAAATGTGAAGATGGAACCTTTTTATCAGAGAAGCACTACATTTCTTGTGAGGAACAACAGGCCTTTGAGCCTGCGTGCCAGGGACACCTGATAGCCCTTGAAGGACACGTTTGTAAGGAGAGGCATTTTCATGACAGTCTCACAAAGGCACGGAAAAGGCACCATCGCATCACAAAGCGAAAGAGCGTCCGCCAGAAAAGCCGGAGAGGAGGAGAGAGGAAAGACAGGAGTAATGGCGAAGATCTGCCGGCATTATTAAAATCTAATCCGCAATATCCCGCGTGCCTGGCCTAATGACGAGCGAACAGCATGGCCGTCTGAGGGGCGAAGAGAGGAGAGGGGAGATTTTCTATTCATTTGGCCCGCTGCCCAGATCCCATTCATGCAGAACTCTTCCCATAGCAAACTTCCACCCTGGCAATTGATGAACTATTTCACCCCTCCAAACCACAAGCGTGTGCTAATGTCACAGATCACACATACGTAGAAACATGACCGTAAACTAAAATAATAAAATACAAAATACAAGACTTATGCAGAATATTTGGGCCAGGGGAAAGATACAACAGGACAACTGCCATTTAAATCCATAAACACACATGGGGCAGAATACATAGAAGAACCCAGAACCATTTTTTTTTGTGTTTTTTTAAAGACATTATTATTAATTGATTAAATTAGTGGACAGGGTTGTCGGATGCACCGCCGCGTGGCCCAATGTGAACGTGATCGATCTGTGGGAAAATAAAAATGTATTGACTCAAAGTGTGGTGTTTAGTATTGTTTCCTGCTCCCCCGTGGAGCAAGTGTAAAATCTAATAAAGGAGATCTGAGGCAGAGCACTTTGATCAGGGACTCTTCAAACAAGCAGACGGCCGCTTGGGAAAGAATCCAGGCGCTGAGAAGCCCATGGCTTCACAGAAAAAAAAGAGGGAGGGGGGGGGGGGGGGGATGGGGTGGCTTGACTTCAGGTGTAAAGCAGATCCATACAGCCAAACCACTGCTTTTTAATGCCATCCGCTAAATCTGTGCCTTGCTTTATTTTCCCGCCGCAAGCATTTTAATGTATATGGAGCAGCTGTGTACACTTTAAATTTCACCCCAAGGCAGCACTTGTTTACCCAAAAGATGTGTGGGGGAAATGTGTCTAGTATTACTGTTTTCCCCCCCCATTTTTCAGAGGGATTTTCAGCTGCTATATATATATATTTTTTTTTGCATGTGGAGACATCTTCAGCTTCTTTTAGAGGCCCCTAGACACCTAAAGCAACTGTAACGGCTTTAACGCAATTCAGAGTCCATGGAGACAACACTATGCCAGGGTGCTGCTGGAGTCTAATGCCTGATTACCGATGACAAGTCAAACAATTTAACGCCGTTTCTTCGCACTCCAGATGTGACTCCATCTCGCGTAAGCCGTCACTGTCTACAGTGCACGAGTCTATAAAAAACGACTTCCCGGGTGTGATCTTTCCCTCTGTCACTTCCCTTCGAACTGCTTCTCCAGGGGCATGTTAATGACACTAATAATACACTGGAAAAACATACACAAGGCCCAGACATGACATAAGGACTACAGCACAGTAGCGTTTTAGCTGGCTTGGTTTCGCTGGTCTGCAGCAGACCCTGCTGCCTTGAGCGCTTGAGAGAGCATGTGGCATGAGGTGATGAGAGGAGACACAGGTTTTGTTTTGGGCAGGTGGAGGCGAGGGGTGTTGGGGTCGGAATGCTACATAGGGGTGGCGGGGGCGGGGGGGTTACCGGTCATGCCTGGCGTGACGTGCCACGGGGGAGTTGGCGGTGCGCTCACCTTGTCAGAGGGCAAAGTGGTAATGATGGCGTGCTCAAAGAGGCTGACATGCCTGCTGCATAATTACAACGGGAGGAAGCAGCGCCACGGCGAACACAGCGTCTCTGGGATGTCACGGCCCGGCTTTCCCAAACAAAAACAAGCAAGGGAGGAGAAAGAGGGAGAGAGTGATGGACACTCAGGCAAAGAGGAGGAATACAACTGATGTGAAAACAAGGCCAAGAAAGAAAGAAAGAGACAGTCACATTCGTATTTACAGCATCTGGTGTTTTTGTTGCACAAACGTGATTTCATTAGTCGTAACTGAAATGATGCCTTCATACCATAAGGCCAAATATTGCTTAAGACAGACAAAATGAAAAGGAGTCTCTCTCTGAGTCCACCAATATGGTTGTCTACCCCAGTCCACTGAAATGTACAGCTTCAGCCTGTCTGCCCCAGTCCACTGAGCTCGGATGTATTTTCTCCCGACTGCAAGCGTACACACTGCACTAGTTCTCTGCTTGGACACATTTTGACAAATGGCCTGGCACTATCGGTGCTTACGTGCTGCTCCTCCGTATTAAGGGGAATGGCCCTAAGGTGTGGGGAGCAGGACAGGTGCTTGACTGATGGCTCCATTAGAAAAGAGAGCCTCTCCCAGGCATCCCATCTTGAGCTATCTGCCGGTCTGATTGCTGACAACGCAGGAGGAGCTCAGCTCAAACACACACACACACACACGCACACACACACGCACACAAACGCACACACAAACGCACACACGCACACACGCACACTCAAACACACACACACAAACACAAACACACACACACAGACACACTAATACTTGCCACCACCACACCACCAGCATTGCCAACTTCCAACCACACACATCCAAGGATAAAAAAGCATTAAAAAAAGGATTCAGCCAAGCATCACCTTTTGTGCCTGGACGGAACAATGGCTTGACTACACAAGTACAACACGGGCTGATCCTATCCCCTCCTATTCCGCCTCTTTGGTGGCTTGCTCCTGGGACCACCATGAAACACAGAGGCCGGTGAAAGGCTGGGGCTTGATAATCAGCTCTGGAGGAGGTGGTGGTGGGATGGGGGGGGGGGGTTTGGTACAACTCATATCTCCTATTTCTTTTTTCATTTTTTTTTTTTTTTTTGTGGAGGAATAGGGGTTGGTGGTGTTTGAAGCAGCCAGTAGAGCAAGAAATGACACTGGATGTTTTAATCTTAAAACAGTGGGTACTGTAGACCCTCAGGCTAGATGGCACAGTCTGCTCAAATGTGACCGTGCAGCCTGCTCTCTACAGCAGAGCACACATACACACACGTACATACGCTTTACCAGCTGTACAACAAGACATCGCCAATCCATTCCGTTCTTTAATATAGTGTGTGTACAAAGATAGTCCACAAAACTGCCGTCATACACTCTACTCTAAAACAGTATTTGCATGCCTGATGGGTCTTCGTGTGGCTCCATATTTATATGTATATGTATTTCATAGTTTCACTCAGGATAGAGCCATTGGGCCTCTCTCTGTCTTTCTCTCTGTCTCTATCTTGGTTGAAAAGCAGACACCCGGTGTCTCCTGGGACCCATGGCCCGGGAAACAGGCGTCCCTGAGCGCACCCCTATAAACCCGTGTCCCTGGGCGCCTGTCAGGCGTGGCTGTCTGCCTGCCCCCAACAGGACTCCCATTGCTCAGCAAGGCTTTAAGCAGGGGGGAGAGAAATGACACGACAAACAATTATATCTCAGCTCGCTATTTATATCGATGCCCTTTCAGATTATTGTTCCTCTCAAGACTGACGTGTCGCCCTAATCCTAAAGATGATTTGGGGTGGGGTGTGGTGGGGGGGGTTGGAGTTTGAGATCATGCATGGCTCACAGGCAGAATTGGGGGGCAAGAGAGAAAGAGAGAGAGAGAGAGAGACAGGGGAAAAAGACAAACGAAAAAGGGGAAGGGGAAAGGGGTGGGGGGGCTTTGAAGGCGACATTCAACAAAATGGAGTGTCTCGAGGACAAATTCTGCCAAGATGAGCACAATTTATCAATGTCAATAACACCAGGCATATGCAGGACTGGGTGAAACATGCATATTAATTGAAAACAATCAGATTAAATCACTACAGTTTGACATTTGCGAGATGGGTACTTTATCTTGAGGGACAGAGGAGTGAGAGTGCTCATGTATTTCACCGATTCCTTAATCTGAGAACACAATCTTAATTGCATGTTATCACCTTCTGATTGCCCTGGCATTATATTAAATAGTCTGGTAATTACTCTGGAGATCGTGGCGTAAATAGCCTGGGGCTGCTGCTTTTATAGGAAGTCGAGGAGAGTCCTTGTGGTAGGGCAGAGGGCTATCTGTCCAGTTGATTGCAGGGCTCTTAACAATGAAAGAAGGAAAGAAAGACAGAATCAAGGGCAGAAAGACAAGGGAATGAGAGATGAAAAGTAAGTCGTGTTTGCGGGTGCCGTGCATCTGTTCCAAAGTCACCTTGCGCGGAATGTGAGCTTTTGGAGCGAACGATCTTCAAACGGCGGAGTTAATCCGGCCATTTTCTCTTGCCAGCCCTTTCATTTTCCACCGCACACAGAGGCAAAGAGGAGGTGCCACGGAACCATGCTCAGGTGGATGGGGGGGGGGGGGGGGGGCAGCCAAACACACGCGCACCGTGAGCCAACGGAAGCCCCGGTCCTGGCCCCTCTCGGCCCTGGAGCCAACATGGCCGTGGAAGCAGACATCATATGTTCCCAACGTTTGTACACGGCCTGATAAATGTTCAGGGAGGCTTTGAGTGAAGGGGGCAAAAAGGGGGGCCCCTGCGATTGCTCGTAATAACTGACTAATAGAATATAGCAATAACCCAGTGCCTCAGGGTGAAGGGTCTGTGCTGACAATTTCATAGGAGAGATTTACTATTATGGGGGACGTTAATATTTCACACACACAAGCGTGGGGACCGAGTCCCTTAATCTTTCTCGTTTACTCAGGGGAAGAATCACGAGAGCATGAGAACATATAACACCGCTCAGCTCATGCGTTGCTGCAAAGATGTAATTTTCATAGTAGCACAGTCAACTGACGTAGTTACATTGATATTTGTATAGATTACGTAGTTACATTGATATTTATGCAGATGACTGGACTAGAAATGGCTTGAAGTGCTGTATGAAAATGACCAAATTATTTCATGTAATATTATTAATTTAGTATGTCTGACTTGATGTAGTAACTACAATAAGTAACTTCATCCATTATAGCCCTTTCCATTCAAATTGAAAATTGCTCACATTTTCCGGTACTGGAAATTCTGGTGTTCTTTGTTTGTGGTGTTCTAATACACAGACAATGCATACATAAAGCATACACATTAAAAGGCCAGTGTTAAAATGTCAAGTATGATCAAGTTAAATTTTATGTATACTATCCTTTTTTTGTTTTCTATTCTCTAAACATTTTCTTTCTCGTCATCCGTTATTTCCATTGTGTGAGCTGAAAATGGCCAAGTAAGAGGGCATAAAAGAATGGCCGAGCGGAAATGAGAAAAACAGAAAGGAATGGGAATAGTTGCAGATGCCGAGGCTACTATTATGTCACAATTATAACAAACACAGAGGCCAGAGCAAGAAACTCCTACGCTAAACTGTGGGTTCATTTTCTGTGTTCAGAGTCAAAGTGTTTGTATGTCAGCATGAGAGCGACAGAGAAAGACAGCGAGAGACAGAGGGAGAAAGAGAGAGAAAGACTGAAGAAATAGCACTCTGTGGATAATTTTGCTTAAAGTGTTCCCGCGGAGTATGATTGGAATAATAATTAGGCCCATCCATGACTGTCAGATAATAACAATGTCAGGGGGATGAATGGAATCTGTGACCTGTAAAAAGCCTATTCACATTCTCCAGTCTGCCATAGTTCATTCTTTTGGCCATGGACACAGGACTTTTTCACACTCCCCCTAAATGTCCCAATTGTGCCTTTGCGAGGCATTGTGGCCAGAGTCTGTAAAAAAACACATACTTATTTATGGGGAGTGAAAGTTAACATTCACAGCTCATTTGGAGCTTTTTGCCTGAATAGGCCAATTTAGGTACCTCACTTGTGAAGGTTTCTATCAAGGGGCCACAATAAACGTATATCTTACTTGGCCTTTTAGAGCACTTCCCATGTTTGGGTTATAATTACTTGACATGGACCACAAACACCAAAGCAGAGGGTATATTGAAAGCCGCCCACCCTTGCTAACTGCATCCTCCCCGCCCCAGCACTTAAACCTGTTTCGTCTGGCCACAAAACATACAAACCTGTAGCCTCCTGGCCTGGCAACCGACTTATTCATTATGCAATTTTGCTTTTACATAAAAGCAGCTACTTAGAAATATTAACTTAATAAATGAGTTAATATGTTGTCAGTGATATATCAAAATTAGTCATTGTAAAATATGATTAAAATTATCGGATCCCTGGCATTTTTTGCTATTGGTGTGCGGTTATATGTCTTTTTGACTATTGGGAGGATTACGTTGATAACTAGTACATGACTAATTTAAGTAACACTGACCATTTTGAACTTTTTAACTACAAACACGTAAAAATATCAGAAATGAACTGAACTTTTTCAGTATTTTGATGGAGGGTGGGGGGATAGCACTGTTTACTTGAACACCTGCTGTATTGGGTGGGTGTTTTCAGGGTAGACTGCTCACAAAAATCCACTCACACACAACTGAAACACAGTCAATAAAAACGTGACAAGAAACATCCTTTAAACCTTATCAAAAAGGATTTTGGGGGTCAGTGGGTTCATTGTGTGCATTGTCTGACAGCGAAAGAAAAGACTGGCGGAACTTTCCTCCTCAGTGACAAAGTAGAAGTCAGCCATCTTGTTCTGTGGCATTCAGGAGACAGGCCTTGCTCGCTTGCTCAAGCCATTCATTTCAACAGCATTAAAGTAGATTTATATTCTTTACTTGTTTTATTTTCTATCTTTTATTCAAAGAAGTTGTGACAAAATGTGTCCAATGTGTTCAAGGCCCCAACAGCACAAGAGCTTCTAACCCTTTGAACAAGACAGCAACGTCTTTGAGTAGGAGGCCAGAATGAGAGAATTTCACTTCTTTTTCAAGGCACTTCACTGGGGGAAAACGCCGACATGGTCCGGGATCGAATACACCCCTGTGGTTTTAAGAGACGTTAAATTTGGCAAACAATTACATTTAGGATCAACATGGTTGCTCCCTCAGAGCTCGCTCAAAGCAAAAAACAAAACAAAAATGGAGGAGAAAAAAAAAGTCCTTGCAATGTACATTAGCATGCTGATTCCTGTGATGGACCTCCTTCGGTTCCAATTCAAAACCCTCCTACATGAATCCATCCTGCTGGAAACATCAGCAGCTACCCCTCCCCTCGTCTCCCCACATTGGTCTTTGTTGAAGGTTCTTCTGAGGTAGAGACAGACGAGAAAAAAAATGAAAGGAGAAAAAAAAGCTAGCACACCTACCCAAACAACTCTTTTCATTTCCTCATAAGCAACTGCTCATTAGCAGGGAGAAAGCGCTCTGGGCTAGATTGCGGCGTGAGGATTAACGCCCTTGGAAGCAGGGGGATGCAAATAACCACATCACCTGGGAAAAGACGTAATCTCTTGGAACAGTGGAACGGCGGGCTCTTTCTGTTTACTCTCCTCACAAACACTTACCCCGCTCTTGAGAATGGCAAAAGCTGACAGGCTGCGGGGCAAAAAAAAAAAAAAAAAAAAACACAGAGAGAAAAAAAACGCAGATGACTGCGGAGAACGAGTTAAATCAGCGGCTCTCAACCCTTGGCCCTGTTTCGTCACAACAGGAAGGAGGCCAGAGCCTCACGCGATGGAGTGGGAGCCAGTGGGAGCCAGTGGGGAGACGATGTGGAAGCCATACTTCCTGCTGCTCGCCCAGAGCTCCGATAACTCCAGCAGCAGCAGTAGTATATGCTGAGGGAAGACAAGCGAGAGATAGAGAAAACGTATTTCTCCTTTCCAGAGCCATCTCTCTCAGTTTGAGCTCAGTTTATAGTGTCTGTAATCAAGTATATTGTGGTTTTGTGAGGATCATGGTTTTCTTCCCTGTCCAAATCGTATAGATACTGCATTTTGTGGCTTATTTTATATATTTCTGCAGCAGGCACATCTGAACCTCTGGTTTAATAATAATACTCTAAACCAGTCTTGGAGCTCCTCAATAGTGATAGCTGTCCATGCTGTGACTGTCCTGTGATCTGAAGGAGAAGTCTGGTCTCATATGGATGTCATTAGTAGGCAGGAACATTAGCCAATCAAACGGAGCCCTGACTGAGCCCAAGCTGACCTTGTGTCTGAAGAGGAGACAGCAGAGGAAGAGAGCGTATCTGGTCAGCCTGTTTGTGTGTGTGTGTGTGTGTGTGTGTGTGTGTGTGTGTGTGTGTGTGTGTGTGTGTGTGTGTGTGTGTGTGTGTGTGTGTGTTTGTGTGTGTGTGTGTGTGTGTGTGTGTCTGTTTGTGTGTGTGTCTGTTTGTGTGTGTGTCTGTTTGTGTGTGTGTGTGTGTGTGTGTGTGTGTGTGTGTGTGTGTGTGTGTGTGTGTGTGTGTGTGTGTGTGTGTGTGTGTGTGTGTGTGTGTGTCTATGTGTGTATGTCTGTTTGTGTGTGTGTGTGTGTGTGGTAGTTGCAGGAGGCTAAGTCCATCACCACCTGCTTTGCTTGTTCACGCTGTCACTGATGCCCTGTTTGGGGAGGGCAGGGTCTTTAAGAGTTTAGATATGCCTTTGAAGCCTCCTTTGATTTTCAAGAATATGCATGCGATCAATAAGGAACAGAGACTTCAAAAGCATTTTGCGGCCCTCACCTGCTGCTGGTCACTGTTTCTGAAGTGTTTCCAATCACACACAGAGACTAAACAAACCATTGGGAGGAGCAGAGCAACTTTAGGAATGGGAGCTGGATAAACACAGCAAATATAGGCTTGTTAAGTGCAGGCTGCTTGTCATTAAAAAGCAGCCATGCTTGTGAGCACAGTTGCACTAATGCGAATGTGAAATCCCAGTGACGCTTCTTTTCTGTAATTGTGATTAAATGATCTGTCGGGTATAATGATGTGAAGCTTAAAAAAGAGAGTCAAAAATTACGAATTGTGTGGAGAAAAACCAAAATTCCCCTCTCTTTGTATTTGGTGACAGGCTTAGTGACATGGAATAAGGCCTTAGAGAAATCAAGCCACTCGTTTTCCATCGACTTCAAAGAGCCCTTTGATTAATGAATAATATTTGACGTTAGCCTTAATGTCACGATATGACACTCAGATGTCTTGCAGCCTGAAACACTAACGATTCTTTGAGAATGGCTCCTGAAATCTAAGTGGCACCAAAGTTCAAAGAAGTGGATTGTAATGGTTATTATCGAAATAAACAGAAAGAGCGATTATCCTTTAAATCTCTAGAGCTTTGCCTTCCCTGCATTAGACCCATGTCACTGCAGTGAGCATTCTTTATGTTGTTCACCCTTAATCCTGTACAGTTTATTAAAACGGAGGGGAAGTGTGTGTGTGTGTGTGGGGGGGGGGTTCTGCATGTCACTGTCCAGCCTCACAAACCCACTGGAGCTTTTCACACGAGCGCCCCGGACCAGAAAAGCCAGTGGTTTTCTGAAGCCTTTTGGGAGGAATGTAGGTGAGTAAAAATCATGGCCATATTTTAGCTCTTAAGTCTATGAAGAGAAACCACTTCAGATTTAGTGATTTATAAAAATAGGGGTTTGACCTCACCGCCGTGAACCTCAGCTTTTTTTGTGTTGCTCTGTTTCCTGTTGTACATCTCCATACACCATCCTCTCCTCCTGCCCTCCTCACGGCTTAAAACAGCATGACTCCTGCTGGGCCTCCCCTTACCTTGAGCTAATCACCCCGGTCCAGGTGCACTTATAATTGAAGGTGTGGCACCGGCATGCTACCCTCCTCAGTACACAGACAATAGCTCTCTGCAGAGACATTAGCCAGGTACATAGAGCAAGCCGTGCCATCAATAGAACAGCAAGCACTCAATTTGCATTTTGCCCATTCAGGAGCTGTGGCCATGTCCGTGGCTAACATTAAAAGGGCCCATTCAAAAATGCTAATGATCATCTGTACATTACAATGCCAGAGGACTTCCTGTGCTGTGCAATCTACTGCTGGCTGGCTTCTTAATTACATGGTGCTGAGTGTTCCCCGTTCCGCAAGCTCGTTAGGTAAACCTCAAACGAGAGGGAACAATTTTGGGTACTTCCTTCACATAGTCCCACACGCTGGAACATTTCCTCAAAATATCCCCTTCTCATGCTGAACCATGTGAAATGAAATCACACTCCCAACCTGAAATTATAGTTTCCATCTGCACCTCAGGTTTATGTGCACGCTCCTTCAGTCATTTGAATCTTAACGACGAGGAAGCAAGAAAGACAAAAGATAAAAAATACTCAAATCACTTAACATTGAATAATAACATTCAATTAAATTAAATATAAGGCTACTTTGTACTTTGTAATATGTTAAAAATGTTAAATTGATTTAATACTATGAACATGATTCCTTAATACATTAAGCCTGTCACCGTTTTTGAATGTTCTTCTTGCACTTGGTCTTGCTGTTCTTAAAGTCCCTAGAAGCTTCCGGCCCTTTCAGGCCCATTGTGCAATTATACTCTCTCACAAATGGGACCTGAGTGTTCCTACACAGGACATTTAAAAGTGAGTGTCTTTAAAGAAGGGAAATACTCACCGCAAATTCAAAATGAGAGCAAATTACGAATCAAGTGATTATGAAACTGTTGGTATTATCAAAAATCAGACCAGAGGAGGGGGGAGAATGATGGCAATTTGCAGGAGTCTTCGAAAGGATGTGGTGGCAAGAGAAGTCCTAATCTTAGGTGGTGGAGGGGGGTCCTTGGAAAGGAGGGGTGGCTGGGGATGTAGGCTTTGGTAAAGATAATTCCAGTTAATAGGCGGTGCACAGAGGCTCTCCCTAACGCATCGACTGACACTGTGGCTGCAGGTAATCAGACTGACATTAATACGGCGGCCAGAAAGTGACATCTCGTCATCAGGAATTTTCTTCATTGGCACGGAAAATGCCAGGCTGCTCACCTCTGACTGCGTGGCCCCCACATCTATTAACCTTATTGATTTGGAGCCCCGCTGATCCTCTGCAGATCCTGGGGCCCCCCGCAGACTCGGTGAAGTGGATCAATCTAGCTCCAGGGGCCGGTGCTGCAGCCCGAAGACCACTGTTTACAGCACAGCATTAATACCTAGATGTGGCTCGGAGAAAGCTCACAGTTCTCATTCAGCCCTAAAGAAAAGGCTTCCTGTTTGGTCCTCTGCTCGAGCTGGCTTTGTGTAAACCGGTCCGACGGGAATGGTTATGTATTTTAGTCAGTTGAAGGGAATAATTTTCTCATTTGATTTTATGTCAGCATAATACTAACAAGCTGTGTATGCATAGTTTATAAAATAGCCTACAGCCAGTTGTTTAAATAATTAAAAAGCTATGGATTTGTATGAATAAGTCTGCAATTGCCATTACATTCTAATGTTTTTAGAGACAATCCGCATGGAGATATTTAGGCGTGTTCAAATGAATGACTTTGAGGCCTGTTCTGTTGATTTGATTTGATTTGAATTACAATTAAGTCTGAAGATTACATTTACATTTAATTTCTAGCTGCGATACGAAAAACGGGAGTTTGTATTACAAATTCAACAAAAACCAAATACACAGTCAGTTAATAGAGTGTGCTTTGTATGAAGCAGTCATTTGGGTAAGATAACTTCTATTAATCAGTAAAATTCATGCACACTTGAAAATTGTAAAGTTTAATAAATGCAAATTGAATGCTGTAAAGATGGCTGTTTAGGCACATTGCCAGTGGAATGCTACACCTTTGATTATATACCTCAATCAAGGGAACAGTCACATCCTATACAGTTCCTGACTAACACGGTGAATTAATTGATAGAGGAATCAGAGTACCTCATCCCAAGTCTCATGTTTCTCCTCTCCTTCCCCTTGCACCGGTCCACGTGAAGAGTTACATGAGGAGTCATGTTGCAGTAGATTGTCCCGGAGGGACAGACTCCTTGCCTCGTAGTGGTGGGAGACCTTTTTGGGGGAGTTCACAGACCTGTGTGACTTGTGACATTCCGAACAAAACAGGTGTCATCAAAGACACATAAACCGAAGACATGTAGAGGCCATCCTTTCATGTTCCTCAAAAATAAAATATTTTTCCCCATACGCTCTCCAATCTCCAATCACAAATCATGTGTTTTTAGCCCTGTGCCCTAATGGTTTTAACCCTTTTAAGCCCCCTGGTAACTAAGCTCGATGTGAAGGCATGATTCCTCTCACTTTTGACACATTTCTTATTCTTCTTACCACCTCCTCCTCCTCCTCCTCCAGCTTTTTCTTCTTCGCAAATAAGTGGTTCAGCTGATTTCTATTGGTTCACATGAACAGCCAACACTGGTCTGTGCAGCAAGTCAAATTCCAGTCCCTTTTGAAGTGGGCCCTTCGGAAGAAAAGAGAAGCATCTGTGAAAACAATCCCCAGTGACTTTCAAGTCCAAGCTCTTTTTTACAGTCCAGCTGTAACAACCTCTGCGGAGCAAGAGCACTTTCAAAAGCTTGGAGGACTCCTCGAGTTCAATCAGCTGTTTGTTCATTCATATTTGTTGTCATTAGTTTTGTAATTCAGCTGTCTTCTAGAAACAATGGAAACAAGAAAGCTGTTCCTTTCCTTAGTGGACTCTATAAGAGCTTGCCAGTGCCTGTGACACATTTTCTGAGTTTCGCTTTAATTACTCTCTATTCTTTTATACTATTCGTGTGATGGGCAGTAGCCAAGGAAAGTATCTTATGCACAGGAATGGTTTTGTTGACAGCTGTGTGTGGTACCGTGAGAGCAGCAGTGCCATCTACTAAATGAAAGCTCTTAGTGGTCGAATTTGCGAAATAACTCCTGCTTATTAGGTTTGGTGCTGACAACAACAGCAGTACCAGTGGCAACAGCAGCAGTACCGGCGGCCACTCCAACATTGTTCCGTGGGACGGTAGCGCTGTACTCCGACAGCAGAGGCAAGCCTGGCGCGATGGAGGCGTAAGCGTCAGTGTCTGCCTCCGCCGCTCGTGTCTGGGACTCATCATCAGCCAGTGTCAGTGGATCCCAGCGGGGGGGAAAACTTACACCCAGGGCAAATCTGTAAACACCAATTTAATCTGCATGGAGAAAGTTACTATCATCAGCGATGACAGCAAAAGCCTCTGGGCCACGCTGCCATAAGAACAGCCACGCCACCCCCCACCCCCACCCCCTCCCCTGCCCCTCTCCCACCTCCCCATCCCACCCATCACGCCCCCCCACCCCCTCAATATTGCTGTCAAATTCAGACATTAAGCCATTATGGACGTCAGAAATCTGCCATTGAGAGGGTATTCTCTGGGTGGCAATCCAGGGGTTGGCATGACTTTCTCTCTCTCTCTCTCCTTCTCTCCCCCTCTTTTTCTCTCTCTGTCACTCTCTTCCTCTCTCGCTGCGAGGCCAGAGCAGGGAAGCATGTGATTAAGCAAGGCGGCTGCTTTTCCTGTCCTCCTTTAATTGACAACATATTGTTTCTTGACCTGCAGCAGTCAACTGATTGGGCCGCTTTATCGCTTTACACCACATCCATTTTAATACGCGATCAAATCAGCATGCTTGGTAATTATTCAAATGTAAATTGAGCTTGAGCCAGTAGTGCATCTAATTGAAGCAGAGTAGGAAGAGTAGCTCACTATTGGCTGGGGCAGCACATACCCCACCATTTGCTCTTTTAGAGTGTACATTAGAAAACGCCCACCGATTCTTTACAACCATGTTAACTATTTTTGCTGGATTTACAATTAAAGGCCCCATTGTGGTCCAAAAACAAGAATTCAAGGAGAAAAGGTTTGTCGTTTCATGTCTGGTTCTTTGAACTGTGGATACTTTCCTTGGCTAAATGCCTTGATCTGAGTAGCACCAGCCAGGCCGGGACAGGCCTGAGGATGATGAACACTCCCAACAATAATGAGAATTACTTGCGCTCCCTCCCCTTTTTTTCACACCCTAACATCCTGATTTCATGGGTGACACTTAGGACCCCAAATGGGTCCTGATGGGAGATCGGGGTGCAGAGGCCGTTCCTCCAGCTTTCTCATGGTGTGCTAACAGCTCCCTGAGGAGCCAAGGGGTAGAGCTCTATTGAGGCTGGTTGGACTCCAGTTCCACAGCTCAAACAACAACATGCTCATTACTTGTGCATTGAGCTTTAGTTTCGCTGCCTTCAGTTAAAATTTTCCAACATTCATTCAGTCAGGCCATTCTTTGTTTACACCTCTGATGTCCACTAGTTAAAAAATTAAGGCCGCCCCTCCCGTGTATCTGGCTGCCCTCCCGTGGCTTTTAGATGTTATTTGGGGGTTGCCCTAGTCATGCCAAGAGCGACCCACCACCAGTAGAAATTGATGCCGTTGGACTGGTGGCCAGTGCTTCCACGGTCTGCGATCTGTCAATGCCAGCGTTTGCCCTGCCCGACGTGAAGGGAGTTACACGGTTCAGCTGGCTTTGGTCCACCGCGCAGGGATCAGGTCTGGCCGAGGGTCGAGTGGCCCCAGGGCACGCGGTGACAGACTAGGAGCATCAGGACAGATTTAGGAAAGCAGTGTCAGCAGGGGTGCAGTGGGACAGGGCCAGTCCGGCAGGGAGGGATCAGCAAAGCAGCGGGACAGTATCCCAGAATGCATTTTTCACAGCTCATTTCCAAACCTGGAAGAGGTGGAGAAAAGAAGACAAAAAAAACAGGGGGTTGCAGTATAGGCACTTGCTCTTTTGTTCTCTTAAAAGAAACCCAATTTCATGTTACTTAGCAAGCTTTGGTTTTATAGAAATTCCTGGATGTTTATTTATTATTAGCATTTGAAAGCTCATGTTTTCTTTGGCCCCCCCAGGAAGAAAACGTAAAAATCCATCTCATGCTTTTTCCCTGTCTCCCTGTTTTGGATTGGATGCAGAGATCACTTACTCTTATACCACAGTTCTGTGTACCTTGGCCAGTTCTCAAACCCAGTGGTTGGAGGCCTTGGAAAAGCAGGAAACCGCCCCTGCTACAGATGACGGAGTGCTATGTGACCTTTAGTCAGGGGTTGTTTCACCAGGACTACAACTCCAACAAATTTGCTTCCTCTTGCCTCCCCTCTTTATTGGATCTATATTACAGTGCAGAGTCCTTTTTTATATCTAATATAAACACAGTCCTGCGGGTCGCTGATTCACTTTAAAGATGGCAGAGGTTGAGTCACCGCACCAGGTGAGGGAAATATTACATCAACCCCGCTGCTTTAACCCGCTTAGCTCAAACCACAAGGTTCGAGGCTAGTGGAAGTCTGTCACGGGAACATTCTGCTACGTGCCCGCTAAAACAATTAAGATGACACCTCCAATTGTCTTGTCAGCTTCTTAAAAGAATGAGATTCACAGGGACTAATTAAATGATGGTTTGGGAAGAAAAGCCCCCAACAATTCCTTGGCCTCATAAATCTTCCATAAACACTGTTTGTTTTAAAACTGTGGTAAAAAAAGCCCATGCTGTTAAATTCCTTAAGCCTGCTGCTGTCGATTAAAAGGACAGTCAGCTGGACATCCCATTCCTACTGTGTAATGGTCAGTGTCCAGCCTGCCTTCCCCTGCTGTTTTAAGTAAATTAACACTGGGAATGCGCCCCCTCTCCCCACCAACAGTAAAGCTAAGGTAAGCCAGCTACAGCATTCCAGAGACACTGGGCCAGGTGGTTAAATCCATATATACTCTGGATTGACTTTCCAAGAAGTCCAGGTCTTCTCAAACTGTCAGAGTTGGATGTCTTGAAAAGGGCCACGGTGAGGAACTGTTAAAATTTGTCATCTGGTTAAAACAAAATCTTGACTTGTTGCTAAAGTGTTCCGTGTTTGTGGTTTGACTGATGAAATTCATTGTGATTTAATCTTTATTTAGTGAGAAGAGACAAATAGGGAATGACCTTTCCGATGTAAATACATGCTCTAACCCAAGAGGGGAGGGCCAATGAGGAAATTAAATTACACGGGGATAAAGCATAATGAGATATTTAAGAGTCGCTAGTCTAATTATTGGTGAAGCAGCTTAAGATATTTTAGTTCTAAATGGAAGAACATCATGAGCATTCTGTGGATCTGTCGAGACATGCTCAAACCCAATCTAAATCTTAATTACATTTTTTGTTAGAAGAAAGTGCAACGAAGAGCCTAATCCATTTAACAGCGGATGGTGAAGGGTTATTAGCCGACTTTAATTCGTTAATCAGAACTTGGCATGGGCCTCGTCTCTACCTCAACAGAGGGCACTGCAACTCTTAGAGGCACTCAAAGCCCATAGAGGCGTAGTGGACAGAGGTCCAACCTAATGGATAAAGGAAGGGTGCTGAATGGATGTATTACGGAAATTAAAACAGACCCTGTCACCCCAGTTTCTTTCTTTCATTTAGTATGACTTTGTCCTATTTTTGTCTGTGTTGATGATGCATCCCTTTGAGACAGGATCATCCCCAAACAAGTACCTATAGCAGGTAAGCCCAGCATGCAGGACATGACAATAACACTGCAGGGGTCAAGTTCTTCACTATGGCCTTGCTAATGACACCATAACAAAGGTATATTAGCAAACTACAACCTTAACTTCAAAGAGGGTAAAGGACACGGAAAGAAAAGAAGCTTAAAAGATGAAGAACCTCTTCTTTAGGTAGAGGGGTTCTCTCAAAGAAGGACCCATCCATAGTGTCGAGAAACAGCATGGCTTCTTGGTTTCAATCAGCCAATGCCCAACACAAATATATGCAGAGAAATGCACAACAAAGCCAATTGCTTTTAAGCTAGCGATTGAGTTTCCTAATACTGCTCCTGAAGAGGAAAGGTGCTATTCATGATACTTACCACAAAAAAAAGAGAAAGAAAAGTTGAGGACACATCCTTGACTAAATCCTCTTTTCAGGCATAATCCACCGAGCGCTCCTCATCGGAGATCTGGAGTGTGTAACATCTGATCTCATCCCAGGGACCCATTCAGAACTCCACTCTGCCGACCTGATTATGTTCCTGTTACGGCAGACCTATTCACCCCCTCACTGCCTTTCCAGCACACCTGGGACAGAAAGGGAGGATTTAAACAAGCCTTGAATGGCTTAACCAGGTGTTGAAACAAATAATGGTTTAACATTGTAATTAAAAAACTGAAATGAATAGCTCACAGCTCCTTGCCAAAGGTCTTGCCTTTTGAATGACTTTTGGTATGCAAAGAAAATAGATGCTGAAAGGTCTCTTTTTGTTGCAGGCACTGAGGGAAATATGGCACTAATGGTGAATTAAGACCATTAACTGTATGTCATCATAATAGAGCTTTTCAGCCATGTAATAATGTCACAATTTCATTATTATTTTTCATTATGGGAAATTAGCTGAACCTCCTCCTCCCCAAAAAATAGATAATAAAAGAAACTGCCATGACAGAGGCTTGCAGGGGAAAATATGTGTTGGGATTACAATAACCGAATAATGACGCATGATCTCTCTGAGTGAATCTAAAGATTATTCCAGCACTTAGAAGGCTTTACTTGGCTTTGCCATTCTCATGATATTATCAGTGGAAATGTCTGTTTTATGTGAATCTCTATGCGACGCTGAGGCTGAGCAACAATATCTCGCTCAATTAGAAAGCAGGCTTAATGAAACAGTCCCTGACTATGAATGCAGCAGCCACGCTCGTTATTGATTGCAGAACATAATAAAGTGATGCTCTTTGTCCAGGCCTAGAGCTACCCAGGTGAAAGGCTAAATCACACTGAAAACAGCTGAGCCACAGGCACATATTATATTATGAATTTGGGTTAAAGGTTGGGAGGGAGGCAGAGAGACAGGTGGATGCTTGAAGTGTTTCGTAGGCCTCTCAGGGGTTTGGGGGTGTGGATGAGATGGAGATGCATGCACAGATGTGTGTGTGTGTGTGTGTGTGTGTGTGTGTGTGTGTGTGTGTGTGTGTGTGTGTGTGTGTGTGTGTGTGTGTGTGTGTGTGTGTGTGTGTGTGTGTGTGTGTGTGTGTGTGTGTGTGTGTGTGTGTGTGTGCGTGCGTGGGTTGGGGGGGGGTGTCTGGCAGTTTCTGAAAAAAAAAGTTGCCAAACAGGAGAGTTGAAACATCCACGTGGCTCTTCATTTCCCGTGAGTGTGGAGGGGACCCCTACGGTGAGGGTCCTAATCTGGAGGCATCAAGGAATGAGAAAGGGGGGGGCTGATTGCAATTGATTGACAGTCCATGTGGTTACCACAGTAACTCCCATTTTGGTTTTGTTGTGGGGGTGGGGATGGGGTTTCAATTCATCATCAAAACGAGACTCTTTCTTAAGGAAGTCCCTGTTGTAACCAAGGGCACAATGTGAGCTGCCATAGAGTGCTCGTGGATCAATGAGGGCCAATAAAGTAGGAAGCCCACATAAACATGGCGTAATTGGTTTGTTTAAGTGTTTAGAAATGTGTCAATTTAAGACATCTTAGTTCCAGACCATGTTAATTAGCTATTGAACATCTTTTTAGAGGGTATCGTGAAGGAAAGACAAACACTGACTTAAGGCACTGACTAAAGCCCTCAACTTACAAAAAGCAAAAAGAACAGAACACTCTTCATCCGTCCCTGACCAAGACAGACGGTTCACCTCACCTGGTCCCCAGGCGCTTAAAAGCTGCCCACTGCTCCTGGGGTCCTGGAGGAAGGACAGTCCGGGATGGGAAAAAAAAGAGACTAAATTCACAAACGACCTCAGGCCTGCGTGTGCGTGTGTGTGTGTGTCCTGTGTCGCCTCCATGTATTCACGTGTGTGTTGCAGTGTGTCGCTTGTGCGATTAAAGTCTGACAATTATTATTATTATTATTATTATACAATTATTATATTACAAACAGACAGGTGTACTACCCAACAGGATGGACTAACAGGGAATATATATGTCCCATAGCAGTCTGACTCTTCCCATAGAAGAGAAAGATGGCGATGAAAATGAGCAGTGCACCATGATGGAAATGGAATCTAAGTTTAAGTCCATCATGATTGGAATAAACATTGAGAGGGTAAAAGTCTTAGGGCAAGCAAACGATCACCTTTTTCCTCATCCTGAGTCACTCTGAGTGTCTGATGCCCTCTGTTTCATACTCTACACACACACTCTCTCTCTCTCTCACACGCACACACACACACGCACGCACACACACACACACACACACACACACACACACACACACACACACACACACACACACACACACACACACACACACATATCTCACAGAAAAAAAGGTCACTTGCCCAACCATGAGTTGCAGTCATTATCCTTCATACTGAAAGAGACTAAGTAATTCCTCCACACTGTATCTTATTAACCTTTAGTGTTTGCTTTGCAGCTGACACGGACACATACAAACACCATGCCTTTCAGCAACACAGAGAGAGAGAGTGTGTGTCTGTTTGTATGTGTGTGTGTTTGCATGTGTGTGATCTGAGTGTGTGTGTGCAGGGGGCTCGTTTGTGCTTCTAAGAGAGGGTACGTCAGCGGTGCGTAGCGTGCGGCCTGGCGTAAGGCAAAAGCAGCGGGGGACTTGGGTCCACATGCGGACATCCCATCAGCGCTCTCGGAAGGATGAGTCAGGGAGACAGCGCGGCGGCACGCTCCCAACTTACTCAATGTAATTAAAGTTGAGAAAGGTTAAAGTTTGACGCTGACTGGAGGTGACGTGCCTCTTCGCCCGGGTGCGGGGAGGTGGCAGCGTGGTGGAGGGGAGGGGGAGGGGAGGAGGGGTGCGTGTTGGTGTTGCAAGGGGGGTTGTGGGGGGGGCATGAGAGATACACACCTCGTCAGAGGGACTAAGCCCAGCGGTGGAAGACACTTCCGGTGAGCAGGGAGGACGTGGGGCAGGGGCATTGGTGCAGGAACGCCGCACTCCCGGCATCCTGGCGGGGTGGGAACGGCAGCCAGAAGCACAGGAGGAGACTTTTGACCTTTTGTGACGGTTTATTTTTTTTCCATAGCCTCTCTCAAGGCTGAATTTAGCACCAATAGAGCATGTTCGCGTTCATTCAGTCAAGCTGCTTAATGAGTGTGAAGGATGAGGTGCATTTCGTTAGCGAGATATTTATAGATTTCTGTGAATGCAGACATAGAACTGAGAACAAAAATATTGATCTTGTGCCATTGCTAGTTCACAAAGTCATTGCTGAAACAATGAAAACTCTACAGTGCTAACACATGAAAATGGTTCAGATGTAAAGTAAAGGCTATAGGAGTTAATTGTCAGTGGTTCTCTGCTCTGCTGCATACTGTGGACATGTGCAGCTTCATGTCCAGGGTTGGAAGCTGCAGGGAATGAGATGCATGATTCTCTTAGGGGTGAAGCACATGTCCTTGTCTTCATGGCCTTCTGTAATTGATCTGGTCTGTCCAGGCACGGAGCACTGGGAGGATGTTTTTGTTTTGTTTTGTTGATGTGTCAGTTGCACACTCTCCCTCTCGTGCTGGGGCTGATGGTCTTCTTTGTCTAGGTCCCTAGGCCTGCCTCTCTCGCTTTCGCCTCTGAATAGGTCCTGCCAGCTGTCATGCAAAATAAGCCCATTTCATTACAAATTAATTTATCTGATCTTGATGCTATTACAATTTTTTTTTTTTGTAACATCCCGCCCCTCCCCAATCATAATTATTTAACGCTCCGGGCAACAATCTATAGCTCGCCAAAAACAAATAAACAGTGGGTGTCCTCCATCATTTCTAAGGGAGTCTGGGATATTTTAATAGAAACATCATTAATTTCATGAATCTTTTATGCTGGATTTAATACAGTTAGATAAGTCTGTCCAGACATCTAAAATGCAAAAAAAGCTACACTTGATTACCTGTCATAATATGACATGTGGAAATTTGATTACAGAAGGAATTATATATTTAAAAGCTGTGAGAGGACCACATCCTGGTTTAGCTTCCTGGAAAAAACGCACGGTACAATTTGGGGAGTTTAATCAAGTCTGAGAGATTGGCTCGTTTGGGTGTTGGTATCAATCAGGGTTCCTCAGACGGAGGCATCAAGCCTGTAAGCTGCGTGTGATGCCGTGTGCAATCATTAACTTCACCCGTGAATCCACAGGCTCTTCATCTACAGAGCACCGGGCATCAGGCCTGATGATCTGTGATAACTTAGGCTGAACTAGCAGGAGTGGTGTCAAAAACACGGGAGCACTTTGATGAACACCAAGCGATTCAGTCGAGTCGATTCAACACGAGTTGAAGCATCCGATGCGGACCTAAGGCCAGTGAGGGCTTTATGCCACAGTCCCTCGGTGGAGATATAATCTGGTTTTCAGCAGGCTTCTTTTGCAGCAGGGAAGGCAAATGGGTGAAATTTGCACTCTACATTCACCCACGGTTTAAAAGCTGTTAAGTAGTGCTTGAAACTCACTTGTGCTTACCTGAAGCCGACTGTCAGAGAAGGGTGAAGTGGAATGTAAATAGACCTGCTGATGAACCTTGAGTAGAAAACTATCAAGGGTCTTTAATGCTCTGTGGTATTTAACATAGCAATGCATGTATTCTAAACCTAATCCATTGCATTACATGGCTCAATTGTGGCCCTGAACCAAATCAATTGCTCTGCAGCCAACACCAAATGTTTTAATGGTACCTGATGAGCTCTGAATTATTCAGAAGCAGCTGGCTTTGGAACTGTAGGTCTCCCAGCATCAGAGTTGCAGGAACTTTGATGTTGCAGGGAACATACTCCTGAGTTCTTTTGCTGCTGGTGGACTTGATATGGATTGTCTTCCGAAAATGACAAAAGTTGTCTATTGTATGTGCTGACTAACTGAGCTTGCCCATTATTTACAAATTAAGTACGCCTATTGCATTAAGGTTAACCTGACTTCCTAACCCTAACCCTAACCTCACACTGACTCCAGTGATTAATCTATAAATTACAAATTTGGCAATGCCTTGATATAGACTATCCTTAGTTTGCCTCAGAGGCTCATGTTCACTTTACCCCATGAAAATTGACCACTGGCTGCCTAACTGGTTGCAGTCTCACACTCTCGCTTTCTGACTTTTTTGGTGATTAAATAATATCTTCAGCTGCTTTTTGTAGAGCTTTGAGCAGTTAATGATAACTATTGCTACAAGCTCCACCCAGTACTTCCGGATTTCACAAAGAACCTGCCCTGATGAAGAGCTGAAGGATAGATCTTTGAACAACTCATGAGGTACTAAAAGTGAACATTGTTCCTGTGAAAGCAATTTTGACACTGAAAAACACATGGCAAACATCCTGGCTAGGCGACAACCTGCTGGTGCAAGGGACCTCTGAAGCTGTGCCTCATTTTGTACTGTAGTATTCAAATGCTGCAGTTTTGAATGCATTCAGTGTTTGACTACTGACTATGCAGTCTTTGATTCTGATAATTACGTTAGTTTATAGAATTTGTTGAAATGGAACCGAACAAAGCTAAAATCACCTTGTATGCTGCCATTGAAATATCGGCTTGTTAGATCACAAGACAAAAAAATTATATAAAAATGCTTGGAGGAGAAGACGCTGCGACTTGAATTCCAAACTCAGTCTCTATTGACACTTAAGAAACGTTCCAAAAATGGGCAACACAGCATGCCAGTTGTTTGGTCTGTGCACTGTGTATTGAGAGATATAGAGAGGCTTCTTTGGTGCTAAGTTTGATGAATGTTAGCAGAAAAAATTGCTTACATAATCTACACTTTCCGGGCAGTGCCAGTAAATCATGGCCTTATGGCCTATGACCTATCATTGTCAGCTGCGCATGCTTTTATAAAGGTGATCGTGATACTCTACTCTTTATTGTACTCCTTCTGTCTGTTACTTCACCTAGCCTGTGTAGCATTCTTAGTAGCCTATCAACATCAACACCAATACCCACATTACCTCAATCCAAAATAATACTTCATTCTACCTACCTCTGAAGACACATGGTGATAACCTTTAAGACTTGTAGGTCATGGAAGATGGCCTGCCTACCTGGAGCAGGACTCTCCCGCAATGCAGAGCAGATTTTGCAGTGGTGAAGTGATTAGCCTCTCTCCTTGTAAACATGCTACACAGCTTAGCATATCGGGTTGATTTATCCAACTATGTTTCGGGTGCGGGATGTGACTTGTTTATGCCTGTTGGTTGGTAACAAGGCTTTGTAGATCTGGCCTAACTGAATAAAATGTATGAGTACCATAGTTACCTTAAAAAAAACTATGAATAAACCAGCGCTTAATTGTACCACATTTAAATGCTTAATACACATTTAGACTTTTGAATACTTTTGAGTTCTTTTGTGTGATTGTAGCAACTGCAGGGACACAGATGAGACAAAAAGTGAAAGAGGGTAACAAAGAGGAAGTCGGAGTTTAAAAAAGGTTTTCTTGACTTTAAAAAAAGTGCTCTTGACAGTGTGGCTCATTGAAATGAACTGGCATGATGGGAGCTGGCACATCCCACAGAGAGCAAGACACACTCGTCCCTTTTGGAAATTTACCAATTTCAGTAATGAAGAATGGTGTAGAGTGGGAGGGGTGATGATCAAGTAAACTTGAAGAACGCCGTGACTATCATACTCATTAGTCTTACCATTTCAGAGAGGATTCATCATTGTTCAGGTCATTTGCTTAATACTGCATATTACATCACTGTATTTCAGTCAGGATATTTGAATAGCAGTCTAATGCTGTCTACAGACCATCTGCATATCCGCTGATATGGTGCTGATATAAGCCCTGAATAAGCAGTAACACTCACACTCTCCATCCATCCATAGATAGTCCTATAAGCATAAATGATTAGTTTGCCTCAAATAGTGTTTAGGGACCTATATTCCTTATTCCTATATGTTATATTAGCTCACTGTGCAAGTAAAACGTGGGTACTCAAATCTGTGAATACTGAGCATTACCCTATGAGAAACAGCTGTTGTACTGTTATCAATAGAGACTTGAGTCTTGTTGCAGTTACAGTCTTGTCTGGTGGGCGACATAACTGAGAGATACCTTATCTCTCCATGGGGAATGTTGATGAAAGTCTATCTATCTATGGCCCATAGCAATAAAGGGTTAGCAAGTACACAATATTAAAATTCCAGGTACTGAGTAAAGCCACCTTTGATTTGAAGGCACTTAAGGGACAGGGGGACGGTGGACGAGCATGTTCAGGTTTAACTCCTTGTCCTTTCACTCCTCACAGTCCTCAACTGCTAATCCAGGCCAGATTAAACACACTCTCCGCATTTCGATCAGTGCTGGCGTGATTTAAAGCTGCTAATCTCTTTTTACCAACTGCAGCAAATCCTATTAAAATCACCTTCAGTTTAACACTTACATTGTTGGAAAATGCAAAACACGCAGCTTCTCCGGCACACTTTTTAATTGAGGGTAAAGCGTCGCCCACGTATATATTAAAATAAAATATTCTGGGGAGAGAAGAGGGGAACAAGCCTGGTGCATACGCTTTAAAAGGGTGGAGAGTGTGAATTTGGGGGGCGTGTTGTTGGGGGGACCCAGCCAGCCGGAGTCATCCTGAATGGATCACCGGCTCCCCTCGGGGTGCACCCCACGGGCTGAGAGGAGTGGGGTGAGTCAGACCCTCAGACAGTTAAGGCTGGTTCAGAGGATTTGACTGATTAGGTAATATTCTCTCATGTAAGCAACATTTTAAAAACTCATTTGTAGGTGTCTTCACCCCCCCCCCCACACACACACACATCCTCACACACAATCCCCGTAATTCTTCTTTACTCATTTGGTCTCATTTTTTTCTTCTTCCTCTCCTCCGGAACTTTCATCTCTGACACCACGAGTCACCGCTTAAAAACGAGTTGCCAGCGACAACAGCCTTAACAGCACTGGCAGGCGTCAGCTTTCGCAAAGCCACTTACCCAAGACGGGGAATGCGCTACCGGTGGATATTATGATGCTTCAAGTGCTTGCGCCTCCACCATGGCAACCACTGGCACCAGTCATGGATGGCCTTGACAGAAATCTGCTGTCAATCACAACTTATACATGCCATTCCGACACAGCCGTAGGTGCGAAATCCTCCGCTTCACCCTTTTGGAGATGTGAAGATGCTCATGGTTGCCCTGATAAGCCTGTCTGTATACAAAGCCAGCTGCGGCAGTGTGCCGTCACCAACCAAAGAAGTGTAAAAACAAGATAGAACAGGCTGTACCTTTGATTTTATATAGTTTTTTTCCCCTCAGTCCTAACCCCAAAAGAAGGCCCGAACACAGAGCAGTGGCATTTTCAGCATTTCAGGCTCGATCAAGCTGAGGCACTGGTATTGAGACAGGTTGGAAACAGAATGGGGATGGGAGGGGAGGCAGGTTGGGGTTGGGATCGTTGATTAGTTCTCTTCAAGCAGCTGGCTTAGGGCAGATTAAAATAACTATCAGTTCGTGCATGGTAAGCAAAAAGAAGTTTGTGATTATTTTATTTTTTTTATATAAATGACCTCTTACAGAACATCAAAACCCACCACTCTGCTTCTCACTTTCTACTTTCATGACTTCAGACAACCTTTTGATGTTGGGTTTCTGGCAAAGCGTTTTAGACCCCTCAGATAAATATGGATTGAGAGATTATACATGGCCCTATACTTTTAATCCCCACTCCACCTTACTCCCAAACCACAGTTTTATGAAGGTAGAATTACATGCTCCATCATGTATGCAATGCAGAATCCACTTTACTCTGCCATTCAGAGACTGCCTTCCTCTATCAAAATTAGATCATTTCTGAGAAGGTAAATATGAATGTTAAATCTCCTGGGAATTATAGCCCAGCAAGCTTTCATAAGTGAACAATAATCAGATTAGTGCATTTATCTTCACTGTATTCTAGTGAGGTGCATGAATGTTTTATAAATATTATGTAAAGAGCCAGGTTTGCAGACATGCTTATTATGAAAAAAAGAGCTTTCAAATAACAGCCTGCAGCTCTGGCTCGATGGCAAACTCTTTGTTAACATGCATAACCCCCTCCTCCCCTCCACACACTCTCACACACACACCCCTTTTTATTTTGTCCGATTTGCGATTCATCGGTTTCAAGTGAGGTAACACAACAACCTTGGACTAGTCTTTCAAATGAGCATGTGTTGACATAAACAGGCGCAGTGGTCAACCATCTGTTTTAAAGATAAACGTGTGATCAAAGGGCATAGCCAAACGTGTAAGGGCTTTTCCTTCTCCCCCTCCCTCTTTCTTTCTATCTCCCTCCCTCGCTCCCTCGCTCCCTCGCTCCCTCCCTCTCTCTCTCTCTCTCTCTCTCTCTCTCTCTCTGTCTCTCTCTTTCTCTCTCTCTCTTCCTCTCCCCCTTCTTTTTTTGAAGGAGAGTTTAAAGAATGCAGAACGGTTTCCAGGGGATACGAATGAAAAGCTCTTGGAAATGCGGAGAGGAATGGAACTGAAGGGGAAGGTTCTGAGAGAAACTCCGCCTGTAGCTTTGGGACCCATGCAAGGAATCACCAGGGTTCTTCTTATCGCACAAAGGAGGGAAGAGACAGAGTAATGTTCTGCCAGAGGGGTTCTCCGAGACCGCCTTTAATGATTTTTTTTTTGTTGCTTATTAATAATATTGAAAGACAGAAAGAGGGAATGAGAGAGCAAAAGAAAAGAAAGAAAAAGAAAGGAGGAAGGGTACAGACTGACGCCTCTGGTTGACCTCTCACCCCGGCTAGGTCTCTCCTCAAATCACTGGTAGAATATTACCCCTCCGCACCCCATAATCAGCTTTGACATCAGGTTTATTCACGGCTAGCTTCAAAGTTTAAGACGAGACAGGAAAAAAGATTCAGCCCTGTCAAGTCCTGTTTCAGTGTTTTTTACTCGGGCTTTAGAAAGATAATGGCCATTTTATCTACTTGCAAAGCAGATAAAACATGCAAATATTAAAAGGGAAAAGAAAAGCACACATTTTAAGTGAAGGGGAAATTGCTTTGCAAATCTGAATAAACATCCTCTTCATTCTGGATTTCAGCTTTTCGAATTGAAACCTTTAATTTTCTGATTACAGAGAGTTATTTGGAATAGAATGGAAGGCAACACATCAGAACAGCATAATTCCAATTCTTCTGTTGCTGTCTTAACCAGTCCTGAAGCTGATGCATTTCACATCCACTGTGCAAAATAGGCAGAGCAGACTTCAGACTCACACTGCCAAGGTAATCTTCAATATCAAATTCCAGTTCAATCACCATACAGCCATATAGCATATAAAAGGGAAAAGCACATGGCGTGGAGATGTTTCTCATATTCCTTTTCATTTATCCCCAAGGGGCATTGCAGACTCAAATGGCACATTTTTTCCCCTGTGCTTCGTACCATTTTTCCAAGGTCTGTGCTGATGTCATCGTGTCTGAGCAGTTTCTCACAACAGTCCTGGTGTCGACCGGATTCCATGTTTGTTTCTCCTCCATCATCCCCTGACAGATCAGTCTGAAGTGTGAACAAACTAAACGCCCTCGTAGCTGCCGGGTGACTCTTGGTTAGATGCTGTGTGGATCCGCTCCTAAGTGCGCCGTTCTCCGGGGGCGACTGGGGGCTTGAACTCTGTTCACCAGGCGCTGGAAAATGCCGCAAAACTAGTGACAAATCTGGTGGTGTGTTTTGGTGTCATTTTGGCACATGTTGGGCACATTCTGGCAGGATTCCCTGCTGCTGGAGAGCATGCTGAGAGGTCTCAGGTGCTGTCTGAGGCTGCTGGGACGAGGAGAGGGAGGCTGGCTCGACGACGTCTGCCTATCTCTGTCTCTGTCTGTTTCTGTCTGATTCTGTCTGTTTCTGTCTCTGTCTGTCTCTGTCTCTGTCTCTGTCTCTGTCTTGCTGGCTGGCTGGCTGGCTGGCTGGCTGGCTGGCTGGTTGGCTGGCTGTTGGTGATTACTACTCTTCAGTGACCACTCAGCATACAATACATACGATAGCCTACTGGCCTGTTCCACCATCCGTTCAGACAAAGAAGTGAAGCACAAAAGATAGGGAAGGAAGGCAAGAGAGGGAGGTGAAGACTAATTTCCAAGTATTGTTGCCTTCGACATGATTGCACCTTTTGTTTTTGTCGCTGACTCACAGATAGTGGAAATCAGGAAGGCTGGCGTGGTCAAGATGTTGTGACACAATTTTTTTAATAAGAAGACAACAAAAGACCTTCCACACATCCGTTGCTTCTTTTCATCAGGTAATTACCACCATCATGACTGCAAAGAGGGCAAAAAATAATAATCAAAGGCAATCTGCCCGTTTTAATGCAACACGTAAGGATGGCTTGCCACCGTTTCTTTCATTCTTTCCCCTCTCTACCTCTCTCTCTCCCTCTCTCTCTCCCTCTCTCCCTCCCTCCCTCCCTCCCTCCCATCTTCCGGCCCTGATTTCTTTGTGGTCTGATGAAATGGCAGTCCCCATTATTGTTTGAGCGGCAAATTTGGTGAACCATTCAAACGCGATTGCCTCACGAGGTTGTGATTGCATGAGATGGTTTTCCGAGAGGGGCCCGTGGAAACGTTGCCTCAGACCCCGTTTTGCCGGCCGTCGGCTCGGTGCACACGTGCGCACACCTCTGCTCTCGTGACTGATGACGTCCGCTGCCATGGCAGGAAGAAGCCACACGGCATCCCAAGCCACCTCACCCACAGTGGAAAACCGTGTTGCAATTTTTCACAACGGTTCACTTCAAGCATAGTGTAGACACGGGGCCCTTTTGTGTTCATAATTTCCCATTAGGTGAAGCGAGTGCTAAAAAAATGGAGAGTTACACAGACACATGAGCAAGGAGAAGGTCAGTAATTGGCAGCTTGAGACTCCCTCATTATTGGTGCGCTGATAATTCCATCTCCGCTGCACTCATCAGAGCCGACAAGTCACGCAGCGATTAAAAATCGGAATGCTGCAACAACAGTGTAAGCATTAGGATCAGTGACTGCCTTAACTTCCAGTGACAAGGAAAGCCTGGCCAATGACTCCTCGGCAGTCAGTGGGGAATCTTCAGCCTCACTGCCTACTAGCAATCCATCCTGACAGCTTGCTCAAAATGGGGAGTTGGAAGCGGGTGGGGAAGGGAGGGGAGGGGAGGGGGAAGGGGGGGGGGGGGGCAAAGGGAAGGGAGAGAGGCCGCACATCCAGCGAGAGGTTGAGGGGTGGGGGCAGGGTTAGAGCAGGTTGCTGGGGAGGGCTGGGAGGTGTGTGGGGGGCACTTCTTGCTTCTATTATCGTCAGGGTTTAGTCACTAACCAGGCTGAGGGGCAGAGAGGGAGGGGAAAAAGATATAAAACAACTGAAAAAAAAAAGATTTGGCAAGCGAGCGACTGAGCCTTCTGCAGAACGGCACAGAGACAACCTTGAGTGGAAAATATGAATGTCTGAGCCATATGTTGTTTTCTCAATCTGTTTCGTAACAAATATTAATGTAGACAGTCGCAAACATGCAGAGCCAGCTCTGGATCATCAACGCCTCCTACCCACTGCCAGCCCTACCCTGTCAAAGTGGGAACTGAGAGACAGAAAGGGCTTATTTACGCCATCAACGTCCAAGGGAAAGGACTTTAATTAATCATTGCTGAAGGTAACGTGGCAAGCGTGTTTTTTCCTCTCCAACCGCGGGGATTCGTTGCAGCATTCAATTTTTTTTTCAAATTGCCCACTAAATCCAGCTTTAGACAGCCACATTATATATTTTTTTGTTTTTAAGAACTCTACTCTGCATAAAAGTACATTCTGACATTTTGGGGCAGGCCATTTTTTAAGGATGATAATAAAATTGAAGCCTCACGCCCCAATCCCCCCCCCCCCCCCCCCCCCCCCAACGTCCCCCGTCCCCCGTCCCCCGTCCCCCGTCCCCGTCCCCGTCCCTCCCCTTCATCCTTACTCGTCTCTTCGCGTCACTCAAAGTAAATCCTGATGGATCCGAGACAGCGTGGTGCCAGGGCTGGCTTGCTGGGCGCGTGGACGGAGGTGATGGATCGCTGGGGAAGAGCCAGTGGATAGCAATCTCTCTGCCCATATGGGCCGGTGGTAGTGGCAGGAGGCGACTGGGCGAGGGCACAACATGCGCCAGCCGCGCTTTGGCCAACCACCAAGCCTTGTCATCACCCTAGCCTGCTGGGCCTCTGCCGCTCCACACAAATGAGAGAGAGAAAGAGAGAGGGAGAGAGAGAGAGAGAGAGAGAGAGAGAGAGAGAGAGAGTGGGAGGAAAAGACAGAGTGCAAAAAGAGAGAGGAAGAGAGAGTAAAAGGAAAAAGAGAAAGGGGGGGAATGTGAGTTTGTGGGTGTGTGTGTTTGTGTGTCTACGAGTGGGTGTGTGTGAACACGCAGACACTCACACACACTCAAGAAAGAGCGGACATGTCTTTAGGTTAAGAGCTGGGGAAAGTCAAGTCTAGTAATGAACAGGGGGTTTATTAAAATTATGAAATCACATCAGCTTTGAAACCTAGGGAGGAAAAGTGATTACAGCGAATGGGAAAAAAACAGACATGCATATGATCTCCATTTTCTACCCTGCCCCGGCACGTGAGCACAGAGAGTCCAGAGGGCCTTGCGTCAGGGGTTTGGACACGGCTCTGAAAGTCTGAGCGAGGGAAATAAAAATAGAGCAAAACCAAGCACTGTTGTGTGGGTGGATTTATGCGCTTGGACCGAACTCTGAGGTGCCTGTGTTCGGGTGATTTATCAATTCATTTTACATCTGTGTTCACAGAAAAAAATAAAAAAACTGGCGCTCCCCCCGTACCAAAAAGGAGTCCAGACTCGGAAGGCTAGCCTCTGCTTATATATCTTAATTTCCTGGATGAAGCTAATGATCTAGATGCCAGATCTTGGTGCAGGGACATTGAAACAACAGTGTATCGAGTGTGTCAAAGTGGTATGGAGCGAGGGCTAAATTGAAGCCTAATGTGTGGTGGTAGAGAGTGGGAATGAGATGGAGACGAGGACTGGCAGACACGGGGAGAAGTGTCCTGTACACTTACGAGTCCGGGAGATGTTTTGCATTTTAGTGCTATCGTTTAGCTTCAGCTTTGTTGGACGGAAGCAGTGAAGCACTCGTGCATGTTTGTCTATCCGGCTGGGATCAGTCTTTAAGGAAATGCAGATGATGCCAATGCAAAAGACCCAGTCGAAAGGGGCCCGAGTTTTGAGTTCATCACCTCAGACCTGAACCTGAACCTGTTTGGGACGTGCCTCGCAAAGTGGAGGATGATCAGGGAGGCACTTTGCATTATTGCTGCTTCTTATGTCAAAGTTTTTTAATTGTATTTTTAAGCAGAGCTTAGGATCTCATTAAATTTGTGACTTCCATTTGGCATGTTGAGAGACAGCTTAACGTCGCTCCTCTTGTGATGGATATAATACATCTTATGCTTTTTAATCCCAAGATTTGAAATGTATTTTCTGCAAAAAAAAAAAAAAGACCTGCGCAAAAAATCAGGTCCATGCACTCTTCAGAAATATGTAACGTCGAGGCATTTAGAAGTTCGGCAAGATTTTCCCTGCTGCCATGTGTCTCTGATATTTTAATGGAAAATGGATCACTCCAAAAATAATACAGTCAAAAGTATCGTACGGTATTTTATGCTTTGAAGAAAGAAAAAATAAGTAAAAGCACTGGAAACATGGCAAAATTAGCATCACTGATCATGGTCAAATGCGCTTCTGATGACATTGTTTACTTCATACAGTGAAAAGCAGAGCGTAGAAAAAAGTCAATTAACTGGAAGTAGGAGAAGATAGCAATTAAAAGAATCAAATCCGATTCCTACAGCATCTGTCTGCTCCTATTAGACTGTTTGTAGGTTTCCCTCTCAAGGGACTGGGCGAGATTAAAGGATTGTACTCACTGGGCCAAATTGAGTGTTCACCCTGAAATGACTGGGCACATTCAACAGCAAATTAGTCCACCTGATATTGACAGATTGCATTGATTTTCCCGCTGCCCAAACTAGCACAAGAATGCCGTACTTCCTCTGCCTGTAGCAAGGCCAAGTGGATTGTTTTGCAACTTAATAACAGTGTCTCGTTCCAAAAGACAATGGAACTCGATCAGATAAGATGCTGCAGGATGAATGAGGTCTGCGTTGTGACTCATCCATGTGGTTTGGGATGCCAAGGATTCACCGATTCACTCATTTCAGAACTTTTAAATGGTTATGAAGATTATAGTTAGCAAATGGACAAAATGTGGTTGACTTGGAAACTTATCGGCTTTGTAGGCCAGTTATTCGTGGTCCTCATTGCGCTTGTATGTCCCAGAACTGGGGTGTTTGTATGCACTCCAAGTCATTTGGCATTTAGTCGACAGGCTAAGTTGGCATGGAAGACCTTCGCTGAAACATGTAGAGAGCTGACAAATGACAGTCCCACAGCTTGAAATGAATGAGCAATCCTCCCATGGAAAGAACATAGAGAGTATGACAGAGAATATCTGTAATCTGTTTGGCACGGGCAAAGCTGCGGATGAATCCCATTCCTTCCAGCACTCTCTGCCTTCGCAGTCCGACTCCATGCTGCAGAACTAAGATGGATGGAACAAAGGCTGTTCCAGTGCTTTGCAATAAAGTGAGCACCGCCGCGCTGCCTGCTGTTTCTGGAAACCGAAAAAAAGTATCTTCGCTGAAAGATACTCTCTCTTTAACAGCACAGGGCGAGAATCTTTATAATCTCATAAACATCACTTTGTCTCCACATAAGGCATACACTAACACACACACACACACACACACACACACACACACACACACACACACACACACTCATTCACACTCACAGATAGTTGAGAGGAAGGCTGGATCTTGGACTGAATAACGCTGCTTTGGAGCTCATCACATTAATGAAATTCATTAGTAACAGTTAGCTGGCCCTAATCCGCAGAAATTGAAATATGGGACCAGCATTTGGGGCAGAATATAAGTAAAATGACAACTTCATTATCATAACTACAACTGTGCATCATAAAAATCTTATTAAAAATTGCTCCCTAAATTGCCATATTAGTTTCTTTATGAGGTAATTTCAACATACGGTAATAGAATCTTTGCTTTACCCTCCAGTGCATATTAAACTCACTTATCTTCTTGTGCAAACTCTCTTTCAGCCACTCATCTTAATGAGAGAATGCAGCAAGCTGCACTTGGAATTAGTAGCAACTGCTTTATTACTGGTCCACGCTTGCGCGCATAGCCATTCTCTACATGTTTGTGCTCAAAACCACAGACACCATCAGCAAAATCAATGTTAATACTGCATAGTGGAGCATAATGGATTTAGCGTGCTTTCTATGAAAGATTGCAACCACAATATCAAATGCAAGAACTAAAAACAATCTCTGTGGATTAAGCTACATGCTGTAATGAATAGACTTGCAGTCGGAACCTCGAGACTCGCAGGACTTTGAAGCAAAAAGGTGAGAAAAGAGGCCGTGCCCTCTGTATAAAAGATTAAAATCAAACTTAAATAGACTTACGCAAGCCTGTGTTAGTGTGTGTGCGTGTGTGTGTGTTTGTGTGGACATGAAAGGGGGCCTTTGGGATATCAGATCAAGAGAAGACGGAGGCTAGCATCAAGAGGAGGATGAAGAGGGGTCGGACACAAAAGGGCACGCCAGAAATCACTTCTAAATGAATGATAAATGATTTAAAGCCTGATTAGAAATATTGCTATTTTTCACTGCTGTCAGTGGAATAAAGGCATCAGCAACATTGCACTAGTTACCGGCTTTTTCATAATTGAGACTTTAGCTCCTAGCTGTGCCCCACAGCTTACCATTAATCAAGCCGAGCGAAGCTTAGGCAATGTGACAGCTTCAGACAGCATTAGATGGGAAAAGTGCTGTTCAGGTAGCCTGGGCAAAACCTTTCCAGTCATTTATCCACCACTGAAGTACTTAATTGTTTTTTATCCGCCTTATTCCACCCATTATTATTTATTTATCTATTTCAACCCCCTGTTTTTTCCTACAGGCTATGGTTCCTTTGATTCAGTGCACCTTGTTAGAACTCGGAGGGGGGAAAGCAACTCGTGGTGAGCCTAGCTTCAGCCTGGCTAAGCTTCACAGGGAAGGTGTCTGCCGGCGTTGGTGTTTGCATCCCAGCGTTAAATTTGCGTTCCGCATGTCTTGCGATGACTCCCTAGACGTGGAGTGTCACATCAGTCTTTCCTTGGCTTCTCAGCAGAGGTAGCAGCAGTAGCGCCACTGGATGTGGGGACATGTTTTTATTGTTCCCGCTTCCCACCTCCTGCGATCCTGTGTGGCACCATCTGCACTAGACGCTGGAACCCCCCTCGCGTCCTGATCGGGACTGCTGAGATCGCTGAAACGTTTACTCTCTGCCGACGTTGGTTTGGGAGCTAAGCATCTATCTCTTTTCGTTTCACGGCGCCTGTGAAAACTGTCCGCAGTAGTTGGACGCGAAACGGAAAGGACCGGTACCGTCTGAGAGTCAGCGGCCAACTACCTTGAACCAAGGAGGTTCTAAAGGGCGTTCACGGCTTTAATTCTGTGTGAAGGCATCTAAATTGTTGGCCATCAAAAATTAATAGACAGAATAGCAGAATGGCAGGGCCCATTACTGGAGAAGGGGATGTTCATTAATTATGGCACCTAATTGGATTGCAGCAGGTGCGGAACACCTCATCCGGCATGGTCACTGGCAGCAGAGACCCAAGCTGTAGTTCAAAGGATTATTTTCTCTCTCCCTCTGTCTATTAGGAACCAGCATGTCCTCCAGACCCTTAAATTACTTTGTGCTTTATTGATTAATGACCATAATTTATTACGGAGAGGAAGGCTGTGCATCCTGTTAAATGTACAATTAATCAATTCCCCATCAAATTATGAAAGGGGCCCGCTCAGCGAGGCTAAGGGCGGCACCAGAGCCACAGCAGACGTGTGTTTTCCCATTGGCTGCCTGATTACATGGCATGGAGGGCCTCTCTTACTGGGACTTAAGAGCCTTTCATTGGCTTAATGCTACCTGTCCCATGTGACAGATGCCTCCTCCAGAAATTGAATATAACTCCCACTGATGGACCGGTCGCCATGTTCTGACCATACCTCTCCGTCAAAGAGTGGAGAGTAATGAAACGCTCGTATGCACCCCAGAAAACCATCTATTAATCTCAAAATGGGGGAGAAAGTGCCTGCAGGTTCAAATACATCATTGCTAAATCAACAATATTATATTAAGCTGGTAACGGATGTGAGGTTAAAAGAACCCTGGGCAAGGCAAGAATGAATATCAACTTTCCCAAATCCATTCGAAGCCATTATTTCCCACAGAAGAGAAGCACATATGACATGTTAAATCCAGCTTTAGAAAAGCTGCAATTGATCATAAATTCAAAGCGCAGTGCCCCCGTTTCTTACAAGGGACTGTTAACAGGGACAGGATTTTAACCTGTCTTTCAAAACGGACTTGTAAGAGCTCAACAAAGAAAAATAATAAATGCCCTTCAACATGTCGCATTGTACTTTCAAATTTTTCATTCTCTGAAAAGTCAATGGGAACTCTATAGACATGGATAATACTTATCTACCCTGTATTTTAGGCAGATCCAGTTTTATATCCACTTGATGAAATAAAATGACAAAGTTATTGAGGAATTGTACTTTTAGGAGGTTTTGGAACAAAAAGATGAGATGTGAATGGAGGAATGCCTTTAATTATGAGATAGGATGATGAGTCTCTTGCTCATTTGTAGAAACATTCTGAAAATGAACATCCTAATCCAGACAAAGACATCATAAGAACTTGTAAAAAAAAATGATAAGAAATAAGTAATAATAAGTAATGCCCTTAAGTGTTCTGCACAAAGATGAAATAGAAGAAATAACTGGGGGAAAAACAAACAGCCTGAAAATGGGAGCCAAACTAAACAGCTCCATCCATGTCATGTCCCCCTTGATATTAGCTGTCTCTGGAACCGTTCTGGCCAGGAGCTGGCTCCCTTCTTGCTGCTGGATTGTATGCAGTGGGAATGGGTCAGACTGACACGGCTCAAGACTAGTGCACCGGCTACTGAAAACAATTAGTGCTACACTGGGGTGAGAGGTCCTCTCCTAACATGCTGATACCCTCAGCACAGATCCAAAGGACCAGTCCCAGAGGACCAGACCCCTGTCAGAGGCTCCATGACAAAGGTTTGGGGGGCGTCACTGAAACCTCCCGAGGATTCTAACCGTTAAAAGCCCCTCACCCATCCCCTGTGACTGACTGAATACTTGAGACAACAGTGGAAGCCTCTGAGTTTTAGAAATAGCTGTTGGTCAGTGAAAAGCTTTGGATGTCTAGCCTACCTTGTCTACCGTTGTTATTTCTGCTCACTGCATGAGAGAAATTCACCGGATGATTTTGCTGAAACTGTTAGAGATGTTTTTGGCCAAGGAGAAGATTCAAAAATCGTAAGGTCACTGCCCCATTTGAAGCCCTTTCCTTGTTTTGAGAAGTTCAATCAAGCATGTTGGATGACCTCAGGCCCCTAGCTCTTAAACAAGTGTTGAGATCAATATTTTCAAAACTGGACATCAGAACTCCAGCCACTCTTACAACTATCAACTCTTCAACCAACACAGTGGATAACAACCCTGACCTCCTCACTCTCCCTCCATTCTTTTGACATATAGCTGAAGTCTGATGGCTGTTGTGTTGTGCCCTGAAACCCTGTCTGTTTTTTACCGCAGAGATTATGGCATCTGTCTTTGACAAAGAGCTGTCTAGTAGGACATTTTGCTTTCAAGATCCTCCTAACAAAAACAAACCACACTTGTCCCAGGCAGCACAAGCCCATGATCCCCATCAGTCTAGAGTGTTAAATCATCAAAACATCTCGGGGACAAACACGGAATTTATTTTCCTCCTGTCCTCACTACCTTTGAGGGTGGAAAAGATCAAAAACATAATGTCCCGCTAGCCTGGATACATGTCAGTGTGTTAAGTCTGACAAAAAAAATGAAAAGTGTGACAAGGATATGTCCCCCCCCCCCCCCCCCCAAAAAAAGGGGGGAAAAAGAGAAATAAGACGTGCGCCACTAATAAAACAGTGGTCCTGTCATCATCAGAGGCCATCCGAAGTCGTCCGATGGAGCCTTGGCAGAATCCACCCATACCTTGTTAGATTGAGGTGCTCAATCAAGGTAGCGCTGGAGTGCCAAGACGGTGTTGTGAGTGGTGATTACAGGGGCAGGGGCCCAGGGAGCCGGGGAAACGGACTAGCTCTCCGCAGGAGGCCCTCTGACATTCAAGCCTGCATTTTCTGAATCAGGCTTGAGTGATTAGAGCAGCGACAGCCAAAGGACAGATCAAACAATTACTTCCACTCCTCCACCTGTTCTTTTTTAAGGCCTGTGAAGGGTAAAAAAGCTGCAGGTCGTTCATTTTGTCTTTTTATCTTTTTTATCTTTTTCTTTTCTTTTTACGATTTCTCCTCTCTCTCTCTACCTCTCTCTCTCTTTGCGTTCTTTTCTATTATTTTCCTGGCTTTTCGTTCTTTCTCATGTCTCTTTTATAGTATATAATATAGTGTTTTAATGTTATATACAATCTAGAACCGCATGTCATTTCTTACTTGTATTTGGCAATGTAGAAACTGATTTCTCAGAATCCTAACACCCGTGACATGACAGATCTGGGCTCTTAGATTATTGCATTGCCTCCATCCCTTTTTCCCCCTCTAATGTCACTTTATGTAATTGGAAGCTAGGAATGTTCCTGTAGGATTTGCACCTTGCAAAACTGTTAGTTACATAATATGTCACCTTTCTCCCATGTGACTGCCATTAAAGGATAACAATGACTTCCATTTTAAAAAGCCATGGCAAGGTAATGGTCTCTGATTCAGGCTTTTCAGGGCATTCAACCCAGATTGCAAATGCACTCACAAATTGCACAAGTGTTCAAAATACAACTGATTGCAAAGCTAGGACATTCATTATGGAACCAAGAATATCAACCCAGATATCCCAAGCCTATCATGGAGAGACTGCATATTTGTGACGTACTGCAAATCTATTCAGTGTTCTCATTATAGAATTTCATGATAAGGTAACAAGGTAAAGAGTTTCATATGCAGTGAAAGAAGGAGTGCAAGCACTGAGAAACTTTGGTGATGTTAGTGAAAGTCGCACCTGAATTTACAAGTCATTCCCTTTTTAACTGCTGTCTGCTAACAGTCTGACAGGCGTTATGGAAGCGAAACAAGAACGCACGTGTGGTGCAGCGGGTTATATAAGTTTAGGGGGGAGAGGAGGGTGTGGAGAGTGGAGAGCGGCGTGAGTACAGTACATGTTGGAGCCAGCACAAGAGGGCAGTGTTAAAGCCCCGGGACAAACCTTCCAGCCCTGCTCAGCTGGGTCGTCCACCTGAAACAACAGCCGTAAAAATAGCTGCCAGTCCTCAGCGCCCCGGCTCTCGGGGCTTCTAAGGCAGAGATCCCAGGGCCTGTTCCCCGTCTCTCTCTCTCTCCCGTCTCTCTGAGCCTGGTGGTGGGTTTAAAACAATGGCTCAGGTTACCGAGGCCCGGCCCGGCCTGGGCCGAAGCACAGCGTAGCGAGACGAGAGAGTGACAGTCTGGCGAAAACAGGACAGCAGGGACTCCCCCTTTGATGCAGATTCTACTTTTGACTCACAATGAGCCTGACAAAGTTGACGGGTTTCGCAGACAGAGCAAAAAAAAAAAGAAAAAAAGAAAGCATACAACTTAATCCTCCACCACCCTACCATCTCCCCAACATGTTTGTTTTCTGAAAAAGATGCCGTTCCTTAACACAAAACACACACACACAAGCAAAACACATGCAGACAGGAATAGGGAGAGCTTATTCAAAACAAACATGTTTCCTCTATGAATGATTTAATCTCACAGTAGGGGAACGAGCAGGGGGTAGGGAAATGAAATAACATTGCCAAAAATGGTGTGAACAAAATACAGTGATACTTGATACCTAAACGCAACAGCACCCCCCTAGCCCCCCCGCCCCCAACCTCCCCGCAAACAAAAAAAAAGAGGAAAAAATCCACTTTTTCGTCATTCATAGCTTTGATACAAGCAGTGAGGCTTCATGCTAATGACGCTCCCAGCAAAAGCATCTAAGGGCACTAATCCCTGGATAAAATTATATATGGGTTTCATCTCTACGAAAAAGAAACGTCTTTTGAGAACCTTAATCCAAAGAGTTTTGGCTAAGCAGCCAAACATGTCAACTTGCGATCATTGTCACCTAGGCAAACATTTGAAATCAGTCTACTCACTGCTGGGGAGGAGGGGAGGAAGAGACAGGGAGAGAAAGAGAGTGCGAACAGCGAGGAGTTGATAAGAACATAGGACATTTTTTTTATATACAATGGGTAACAAAATATTTCATTCCAAA